>NC_016090.4:13631762-13655780 GCF_000004515.6 Glycine max | reverse complement strand
GATATCAGCAGAAAGCGAAGCAAGGGAGAGGGTAATTGATTCATGGCACCAAGAGGCAACAATGTGGACGGACCGATTTGCTCTTACTTTGAACAGGAGTCAAGAACTTCCCCGATTGCTAGCCAAGGCCAAAGCAATGGCGGACACCTACTCCGCCCCCAAGAAGATCCACGGACTTCTCAGCTATTGTCAACATATGATAGACTTAATGGACCATATGATTAGAAACCGCTAGGAAGTTTGTATTGTCGCTCAGATCTTGACTAGTTATAACTTTTTGAATAAAATGAGTTTATCCCACGTTTTTACTCCAAAAATCAGTGCGAATCAAGTCACTCCCGCATTTTATCTCTAGCATGCATTGTATGTTGGTCTCGTCCTTTGTCACGGGAAGCCGGAAGGTCCATATCACCTTCTTAATTGTACACATGGGGCACTGCGCCCCCAAATGCACAAGTAAGAAGAGATAATTTTCCGGGCTCTCGTGTCCGTAAAATGCATTCATATCATGCATCGCATAAACATCTCTTCATGGCATCATAATGAACATATCGTTCCTGCATTTGTCTGTTATCATATTACAGCCTCACATTTTGCATGAGTCATGGCATCATCATGCATATGCGTTCAACAAACTTTTTGATCTGCAAAATTGGATACCATTTGTTTTCATGTTTGCTCATCCTTGCGTTTTCCTCTACAAAACAAAACAAAAAAGGGGAAGCGTGAAACTTCACACTACATTCTTAGTTGCATGTGTTAGGCACCATGAGCCAACCATGTTGGGATCATAAACCCATTTCTAAAAAAACACACAACAACAAAACAAAATAATTGAACATGGTACCTAATGCATGGTTAACTAGGAAATGGTGTTTCTTCGGGCATCTCAATTTCATAATTACATTTTCCGTGCATAAGCTTAAAGTATGCCCGAGTCATTCATCCCTATGAGATGTTGTTGAAGTATTGGCAATCAGAATTTCCATTCCTTGGATTACGGGGTTGAACCAAGCTCAAGCTTTTACAAAAAGGTTCATCAAGTCAAGTTGAAATATGGAAGTAACCATCCTGCAAAATTGGGGCAAAAGATGAATCGAGTCACATCACTGCTTCGTCTACTGCCAAACATATTTAGGATTGTTGATGTCCTTGTTACTTCCAGTTTCACCTTGACAAAGATGTCATGGCCCATGTTGAAAATCTAAATTGATTCAACCCCATATCCTGCGTAAAAATTCGCAATACTTCGACTGTACATCATTTGCATGCATCCATGCTTTTCATTGGTTGCATTGCTCGTTGCATTCTTTCCTTGAAAAATAAAATAAAATGAACTTAATCATTGTTATAAAAAAGAAAGGGACACGCTTTACGACGCCCTTACCGAACTCGTGCTAGAGCTAGAGTAATGGGTGAAGTAGAGGAGATACAAGAGAAGATGAAGGCCGACATGGAGGCCATTAAAGAGAAAATGGCCACAATGATGGAGGCCATGATGAGCGTGAAGAAGATAATGGAAGCCAATGCGGTTGCAATTGCCGCTACCAGCGTTGTTGCTAAGGTGAACCCGACGTCCCCATCCGGCCTCAAGCAAATGAATCATCCAACCTCAAATATGGTAGGCAAAGATTTAGGAAGTACGGGCGGCCCCCATGATGTGCAAATTCAAAACGAGCACGCCTTCCCGTCATATGGCTTGCCTCTCAACTATACGCCACCCAATGTGGCGTACACTCCCAATAAGAATGTCAATAACTCCACTCCTATACCCATTGAAAGCCAGCAACCCCAAATTGATCATGCACATGTCTCTTAAACCGTGGAAGAGACCCATGAAATTCCCCATCACAATCTAGCCAACTTCGAGCCTTGGCTTGGATATACCACTGAAGGGCAAGCAGTTGGTGGTATACCCCTACAAAACCCTTTGGAGGGCCCTCAGTATCACCCACAACTGCACCTCTTGCATTCCACAACGGTTAAAAACCCTCATGACTATGGCAGGAATGGGAAAGTTGGATCATCTAGAGGAAAGGCTCAGGGCCATTGAAGGAGGTGAAGATTATGCCTTTGCTAACCTAGAAGAGTTGTTCCTAATACCCAAACATGGTCATTCCCAAGTTCAAGGTGCTGGACCTTGACAAGTACAAGGGGACTACTTGTCCCAAGAACCATCTAAAGATGTATTGTCAGAAGATGGGGGAATACGCAAAAGATGAGGAATTGCTAATACATTCCTTCCAAGAAAGTCTTACTGGGGTAGCTGTTACCTGGTACACTAACTTGGAATCTTCCCGAGTCCATTCTTAGAAGGACCTAATGGTTGCCTTTGTTAGGCAGTATCAGTACAATTTTGATATGGTTCCGGATAGGATGCAACTACAGAACATTTGCAAAAAGGGGGACGGATCTTTCAAAGAACACGCCCAAAAGGTGGAGGGATCCGGCGGCCCAGGTGGTACCCCCAATGATGGAAAGGGAGACGATGATCGTGATGGTAGACACATTATCGATACTCTACTATGAAAAGATGGTGGGCTACGCACCCTCAAAGCTTTGCGGATTTGGTCTTCGCCAGTGAAAAGATCGAAGTGGATCCGAAAAGAGGCAAATTTGATCATCCTACTAGGACGACTGAGAAAACTGGGGCAAATGAAGAGGGTGAGAAAGAGGGAGAAACCCATGTTGTGACTGCCATTCCTATACGGCCAAGTTTCCCACCAACCCAACAATGTCATTACTCAGCCAATAACAAACCTCCTCCTTACCCACCACCCAGTTATCCACAAAGGCCATCCCTAAATCTACCACAAAGTCTGTCTACCGCACTTCCAATGACGAACACCACCTTTAGCACAAACCAAAAACACCAACCAAGAAGTGAATTTTGCAGCGAGAAAGCCTGTAGAATTCACCCCAATTCCAGTGTCCTATGCTGACTTGCTCCCATATCTACTTGATAATTCAATGGTAGCCATAACCCTAGCCAAGGTTCATCAACCTCCATTTCTCCGAGAATACAACTCGAACGCAATGTGTGCTTGTCACGGAGAAGCCCCGGGGCGTTCCATTGAGCATGGTAGGGCTCTGAAACGTAAGGTGCAAGGTCTAATTGATGCGGGCTGGCTGAAATTTGAGGAGAATCGCTTGTTGAATCCTAACATTAACAAGCAACACCATACATGGGGCAATTCTGGAAGCTGTTGTTATGACTCATCAGGATTTTCAAGTTTATGCCATAAACCACAGTTACAATGTTAAATGATATGGATAAAATGGACATCCTCTCACGAACACATCTTTGCTTATTCAACTTCCACCGGAATGTGAGTGTAAGCCATTGGTTTGTTTGCTCAAGCAACCTGCGCTCCTGAGTGTTGACTTCCAAGACCGTTCAATCAGAGATTACTCATCTTGCACGTTGGTGGGGGTGCCGTAAAACAACGAGCAAAGTTCAAAACAAATAAGTTTCAAAATAAAAAATAAGTTTCAAAATAAAAAATAAAAAGGCATTTGATTGACTGTGTTTTCAAGTAAAAATATAGACGTTCATGTGACCTCATTTTGTCTTTTTAGAGAGAAGTGAGTTATCAAGAATAGGATGTTGGACAAACGGCCTCAGTTACCTTGAGAAGAAGAGGGGATTGAATTAAGATACGAATATTATTCCCCAATTAAACTTTCACTCTCTCTTTTCGGATTAACAATGCAAATAGGGACAACCCTTCCCTTGTGTTCAAGAATCCTCTACTACAAGAGACCCACGGTCTCTTAATCCCTTTTCAGAAATAAGAAGAAGAAATCTCTCTTAAAAGGGATAGATTGTACAATGAAGACCAATCAAAATTCATTATTGAATATGCAAGTGGTTGACCAAGGAATCTTTTTGAGAGGATAAGACATTTCAGTTCAGAAAAACTCTTGATCTTTCGAGAGGATAAAACTGTTTGGGCAATGAAAACTCTCTTTAAAACATTTGAATGGCCGTTCATAAAACATTTGAATAGATATGTCTCTTGGAAATTATTTTCTGAAAATCCCCTCTTGTAATCAATTACAAGACTATGTAATCAATTACAGGTTTTAAAAATTTGAATTAAAACATTTTCAAACTGCTGGTAATCGATTACCAGAGAGCAAATCTCAATTTGAAAGGATAGAATTCCTTGGTCAAACCTTTTGCTTCTTCAATTTGGAAACTTCTTCCTAAGATTCTAGAGATCAACTTGATCATATATCTTGATTTTCTTGGATTCTTGTCTTGAATAAAACTTAGAAGCACTTGATCCTTTAGCATCATCAAGACATCAAAACATCTTGCTTCTACATAGGAGTCATTTGACTTAATCCATCAACTGAAAAATCCTTCAACTATTTCTCGTCCTTGGAAAATTCTTTTTGCAAGAATCAATTGCGTCTTTCATTCTTCCTCACTACGAGGTTGTGAAAACAAGACAACAATTGGTACCTCTAAGCCCTACACTGGGGCAACGAAAGGCACCATGCAAAAACCTCAAGCGAACCTAGGGGCAGATTAGAAGTTCTCACCCAATAGGTTCCCTCCTACAAGGTCATGACGAAAGGCAACGATTGGTACCTCAAAGCCTTACACTGGGGCAATGAGGGGCACCGTGCATGAGCCTCAAGTGAACATAGGGGCCGATCAAAAGTTCACACCCGTCGATGTTTTTAAACAAGAAAAAAAAAGGGAGACAAACCCTAGGATTTCAATAGATTGATTAAACGACAAACAACTCTATTGCCATCACTCCAAAATGGTCAAGTGACTAAATCAAATAGAACATACACTTTGAGGGGGTTCCCGGAGAGATTTGCAAAAGATAGGATAAGGTTGCATGAATTATCACCTCTTTCAAAAGGACAGTCAATCTGTGTTTTCCAAAAAAAATTAAATCAAAATCAAAATCACAAAACAAGGAAAGAATGACATGAACATTGTACAAACTTTCCATTTCATTGCATTATTTCATATGAAGTCCGCATTTACCAAATTTCACAACAAAGGTTGCATGCATCTGCATCCCTAAAAATCATGTTTACTACATAGATTCCCTACATCTAAATGTCCAAATCTTTTGAATTTGGGATGACCGGCTCTCTCGATGAGTCGATCTCTTGCTTTCTCATAAGGGTGGAACCTTGGGTACTTGTACCTATCACTTTTAGAGGACTACACGTCCTCGCCAACAGAGGGCTGCACGCCCTCACCTTCAGAGGACTACATGTCCTCGCCTTGAGAGGGCTACACGCCCTCACCTTGGGTACTAGTTACCCTCACCGTTGAGAGGACTACACGTCCTCGCCAACAGAGGGCTGCACGCCCTCACCTTCAGAGGACTACATGTCCTCGCCTTGAGAGGGCTACACGCCCTCACCTTGGGTACTAGTTACCCTCACCGTTGAGAGGACTACACGTCCTCGCCTTGAGAGGACTACACGTCCTCACCATCAGAGGGCTGCACGCCCTCACTTCCAGAGGACTACATGTCCTCGCCTTGAGAGGGCTACACGCCCTCACCTTGGGTACTAGTTACCTTCACCGTTGAGAGGACTACACGTCCTCGCCTTGAGAGGACTACACGTCCTCACCATCAGAGGGCTGCACGCCCTCACCTCTAGAGGACTACATGTCCTCGCCTTGAGAGGGCTACACGCCCTCACCTTGGGTACTAGTTACTCTCACCTTTTAGAGGACTACACGTCCTCGCCAACAGAGGGCTGCACGCCCTCACCTTCAGAGGACTACATGTCCTCGCCTTGAGAGGGCTACACGCCCTCACCTTGGGTACTAGTTACCCTCACCGTTGAGAGGACTACACGTCCTCGCCTTGAGAGGACTACACATCCTCACCATCAGAGGGCTGCACGCCCTCACCTCCAGAGGACTACGTGTCCTCGCCTTGAGAGGGCTACACGCCCTCACCTTGGGTACTAGTTACCCTCACCGTTGAGAGGACTACACGTCCTCGCCTTGAGAGGACTACATGTCCTCATCATCAGAGGGCTGCACGCCCTCACCTCCAGAGGACTACATGTCCTCGCCTTGAGAGGGCTACATGCCCTCACCTTGGGTACTAGTTACCCTCACCGTTGAGAGGACTACACGTCCTCGCCTTGAGAGGACTACACGTCCTCACCATCAGAGGGCTGCACGCCCTCACCTCCAGAGGACTACATGTCCTCGCCTTGAGAGGGCTACACGCCCTCACCTTGGGTACTAGTTACCCTCACCGTTGAGAGGACTACACGTCCTCGCCTTGAGAGGACTACACGTCCTCACCATCAGAGGGCTGCACGCCCTCACCTCCAGAGGACTACATGTCCTCGCCTTGAGAGGGCTACACGCCCTCACCTTGGGTACTAGTTACCCTCACCGTTGAGAGGACTACACGTCCTCGCCTTGAGAGGACTACACGTCCTCACCATCAGAGGGCTGCACGCCCTCACCTCCAGAGGACTACATGTCCTCGCCTTGAGAGGGCTACACGCCCTCACCTTGGGTACTAGTTACCCTCACCGTCAGAGGACTACACGTCCTCGCCTTGAGAGGACTACACGTCCTCACCATCAGAGGGCTGCACGCCCTCACTTCCAGAGGACTACATGTCCTCGCCTTGAGAGGGCTACACGCCCTCACCTTGGGTACTAGTTACTCTCACCTTTTAGAGGACTACACGTCCTCGCCAACAGAGGGCTGCACGCCCTCACCTTCAGAGGACTACATGTCCTCGCCTTGAGAGGGCTACACGCCCTCACCTTGGGTACTAGTTACTCTCACCTTTTAGAGGACTACACGTCCTCGCCAACAGAGGGCTGCACGCCCTCACCTTCAGAGGACTACATGTCCTCGCCTTGAGAGGGCTACACGCCCTCACCTTGGGTACTAGTTACCCTCACCGTTGAGAGGACTACACGTCCTCGCCTTGAGAGGACTACACATCCTCACCATCAGAGGGCTGCACGCCCTCACCTCCAGAGGACTACATGTCCTCGCCTTGAGAGGGCTACACGCCCTCACCTTTGGGTACTAGTTACCCTCACCGCTTGAGAGGACTACACGTCCTCGCCTTGAGAGGACTACACGTCCTCACCAGCAGAGGGCTGCACGCCCTCACCTCCAGAGGACTACACCTCCTCGCCTTGAGAGGGCTGCATGCCCTCACCTTTAGAGGGCTACGTGTCCTCATTTTCAGTGTGCTCGACATCCACACCTTAAAAGAATTTAAGGTCCTCTGCCCTTAAATGCTTAACCGAGACTTGCACTTCTGGTTAAGGGGCCAGTAGTTTCCTTTTAACGGTTCCTGGGCCACCCCCTGATATTGGAGGAGGGCCAACTGCGCGAGCACAACCAGAGAGGGAGGCTATCACACAGGTACTATGCATACGGGGGCAAGATTTCATCCGTGCCACTGCAAAGAGACGAGTGCGGATCATGCGCACTAACATGACCACTCTTACACAGATATAGATGACATTGCTACTTAGCAACATTCTGCCCAGCGACCGCAATGCCAATCTCCCCCTGCAAAAGTATCAGTTGGTCTGTGTCGTCCCAACATGGGTAAGTATGCATATAGTTCAACTGATTTCTGATACCATCTATTGTTTGCAGGGATCGCACCCAAGAGACACCCAGTGGACCCGGAAAAGTCCAACAGGGCCCTGGGGTTTCCAGCTCTGGTTACGGGCCTCTATCAGTCCTACAGGGTGCTCGTACCCCCCTGACAAGGTCACATCATCATAGGTAAGTATGCACATCGCTCAACTGATTTCTGATTTCATCTATTATTTGCAGGGATCGCGCCTGCAAGACACCCAGTGGACCCGAAGAAGTCCAACAGGGTCTTGGAGTTGTCAAGCTCTAATTACGGGTCTCTGTCAGTTCTACGGAGTACCTGTCACCTCCAGCAAGGGCATCAGGCCCCCTACTAATCAAGCTTTCATCAAGAAGTACTGCGTCTCCAGGCAGGCGCAGGGCAAAACACCACAGCAGCCTGGGGATGGTCGGTAGCGGGCAATAGACGCACCGCCACCACCTTTAGAGTTCACCTCTGCTCATCCACAAAAAGGTTTGAGTATTGCCTACGACACATGGCTGACCAATAGGCAACCAAGTCCAAAGCCAAAGGTAAGCAAAGTACTAGGTCGGTGACCGACAAGTCATAAGGCGTCCAGCTAAAGACGTTAAAGAAGCGCTACTAGGAGGCAACCTAGTACCTTTTGAATCTATGCTTGTTATTTGATCACTTTTTATAGTAAGACACACCTAGTTGCTCATGATCCTAGGAATTTAAATAAAACGAGCACAAGCTCGGAAGGTAGTCATACCTCACAAAATATATATATGTATGTTTAGGTAGAAAGATACCTTAGATATGCATGTATGTAAACAAAAACACACTTCACAAAATATATATATATATGTATGTTTGGGTAGCAAGATACCTTAGATATGCATGTATGTAGCAAAAAGATACCTCACAAAATATATATATGTATGTTTAGGTAGCAAGATACCTTGGATATGCATGTATACAGCAAAAATACCTTACAAAACATATATATGTATGTTTAGGTAGAGAGATACCTTAGATGTGCGTGTATATACGCACATGTTTAGGTAGCAAAATACCTCATGAAAAAAAAGAAGAAAAAAAAAACAAACAAGAAAAAGAAATAAACAAATGATAATGATAAAAAAAAAGAAGGGAAAAAAAGAAAAAATAAGTTGTCAAGCTGAAAAACCAACATGCTTTTGAAAAGAGATGACTTCCAACTTTTCTTTGGAAAAATTCACTGATCATAACTTTTTTTTAAAAAAAATGTGTATACACCTGAAGGGTGAATGCTGTGAAAATTTTCTCGGACGCCCGAAATGGACTTGGATGAATGCACAAATGGATAAAAGAACATATTTTGGAAACATTAGGTTGACTAAAATAGAGGAAATGAATCCTGAGCCCTAACATCACATGACCATAAAAATTTGACACTTGAGTGTCCGCATAGGTGCATGCATGACCAGTTTTGCATAAAGTTTCCAAATCATCATTTTTGCATTTGTGTCATGGAAATAATGTGGGGCACCCCTTTTATCCTTGAGCCAAACCAAACCCCGACATGTATCATGTCTAGCCATTCTACAAACCTTGATCCAAAATCATGACTCACTATAATCCTTACCCTCGGAAGCAAAAAAGGAAAGAAGGAAAATTTCCAATCAAAGAGAAAGCAAAAAGAAAAGAAAGGAAATTCCCAATCAAAAAGTGGGAGAAAGCAAAAAGAAAAGAAAGGAAATTCCCAATCAAAGAGTGGGAGAAAGCAAAAAGAAAAGAAAGAAAATTCCCAATCAAAGAATGGGAGAAAGTAAAAAAAAAAGAAGAAGAAGAAGAAGAAGAAGGAAAGAAAGCCCCTGATCGGGGATCGAAGGAAAAACAGAAGAAATATGCAGAGAGGTCTTTGGACCAGACAATATCTGAACAATACAGAATTGTCACCAAATGAACGAAAAAAGAAGGAAAGGGAACCACGACCTAAAATAGTCTTCTCCCTTTGATTACCAACCAAAATCCCGTGCGCTAGCGACTTTTTTTTCTCGCTCCGCACTAAACAGAAAAAGCCAGAAAAATCAAAAGCCAAAAACACACAAAAGCCGAAAAAAAAAAACCACCAAAAGAACCCATTCCCAAGGGAAGCCCTATTGATCCATGATCACGCATGTAATTTTTGATTTGATAGGAGATAATTTGCAAAGTCAAGTCATGACATATCTATGGTCCGGAATTAGGATGAAACACTTACCTGCGCAAGATTGATACACTTTGAGTGATTTTCTTGTATTTTTGTCGAACCCGGTGTTTCCTCTAAATGGTCATTTAGAAACGAAATGCTAACATCCAAAATCTCATTTATGGTTATGGGGGATCCCATCGGCAGACTCTCCTTCCCCGGTAGACGCATTGTTTTTTCACTCAAAAAAAAAAGAGGGGCATATGCTGCTCTAAATCAGTTGGAATATTTGCCTCTTTACTAAAGCATGTTTGCATTTTAGTGGAGAAAACACCGAGACTTTTTCAAGTCTCACCAGTTATCCAGAACTACGTAGGTCTGAGTTCCTCATTGGAGGATACGTAGGAGCAAGAGCCTCGCTTTTGTCGACCGCACCGCTTTTTGTTGCCATGACTCAAGAGCTGGTAGCCCGCGGAGACACCTTACGGTTATCCGCACCTCGTCATTCAGTCACCCTAAGTGTGATTGACGAGCAGAGGCCAATATGGTCATCTGCGCCCTTTCCGGAGATGTCAGCATTTTCCGATGGGAGACTTTTCAAGTCTCACCAATTATCCAGAACTACGTAGGTCTGAGTTCCTCATTGGAGGATACGTAGGAGCAAGAGCCTTGCTTTTGTCGGCCGCCCCATAATCTTTGTCATACTGACCCTGAGGTCATGTGACGTGCACCCTTGTATCATCCAGAGCCGGCGGGCCCGATGATACGCGGAGATACCTTACGGTTATTCGCACCCTTTTGTCATCCAGAGGCGGCGGGCCCGATGACAAGCAGAGACCAAGTTTGGTCATTCTGCACCCTTGTATCATCCAGAGGCGGCGGGCCCGATGATACGCGGAGATACCTTACGGTTATTCGCACCCTTTTGTCATCCAGAGGCGGCGGGCCCGATGACAAGCAGAGACCAAGTTTGGTCATTCTGCACCCTTGTATCATCCATAGGTGGCGGGCCCGATGATACGCGGAGATACCTTACGGTTATTCGCACCCTTTTGTCATCCAGAGGCGGCGGGCCCGATGACAAGCAGAGACCAAGTTTGGTCATTCTGCACCCTTGTATCATCCAGAGGCGGCGGGCCCGATGATACGCGGAAATACCCGAGTGGTTATCCGTATAAACATTCTTTTGCTATCTGTAAGACAGAACGCTTGATAGCATGCAGAGGCTGACATAGTCTTCTGCACCTTTTGTTCCTCCGGGAACAACAAGTCATTTACATGCGGAAATTTCATGGTCGCCCGCGACTCTCGTCAACCGAGAGGAGCGAAATTAGTGTCATACACTGATTTTCGGGGACCTTTGCTTGATGACATGCGACCATTCTTTGGTCCTTGTGAGGTGCTTGGCATCCATCATTAGGCAATTTGTGAAATTCTAGGAGCGACAAGTCATGGTCACCCGCGACTCTCGTCAACCGAGAGGAACGAAATTAGTGTCATACACTGATTTTCGGGGACCTTTGCTTGATGACAAGCGACCATTCTTTGGTCCTTGTGAGGTGCTTGGCACCCATCATTAGGCAATTTGTGAAATTTTGGGAACAACAAGTCATTTGCATGTGGAGATTTTATGGTCACCTGCGACTCTCGTCAAATCGAGAGGAACAAAATTAGTGTCTTATCTTTACTTTCCTTTTATCTCCAATAAAAGACAAGTAAAGAGGGGCAACTGTCATACCCTAATTTCGTCCGGGGACCTTTGCTCGATGACGTGCGACCATTCTTTGGTCCTCGTGAGGTGCTTGGCACCCATCATTAGGCAATTTGTGAAATTCCAGGACATGCCGAAAAACCAAAAAAATATATATGCACAATCCGTAAGTTTCCGTGACACCGGAAATCAAATGGAAGCATCGTTGCATAATTAAGTGAGGTTCCGTAACATTCCGTAAGTCAAAAAGGGGATGATTATGTAATCCGCAAGGTTCCGTAACATTACGGAAAGAAAACAAGTATCGTTACGAAATTCGTAAGTTTCCGTAACTTTACGAAAAAAGAATCACCAAAAAACAACAGAGGGGGGTGTACTTAGTAAAAATGGGGGTGCAAATAGCACCCAGGCCCACTTGGGCACTCCGGAATATTCCTCCAGAAGGCGGTTGCTTCTGGAGGAAGCAACCCTGCTCGCCTGGGCGAGCTGGGCGGCAACCACCTCCCCTATTTTGCTATAAATAGGGGAGGAAGGCAAGAAGGAAGGGGTTCAGCCCCTTAGGCACTTCTCTCTCTTTCGAATTCGCTTGGAAAAATTGTTTCCGTGAAGAAAATCTAAGCCGAGGCGCTTCCGAAACGTTTCCGTAACGTTTTCCGTAAGGAATTTCGCAAAGATTTCAACCGTTCTTCGACGTTCTTCATTCGTTCTTCATCGTTCTTCGATCTTCAACGGGTAAGTACCTCGAACCAAGCTTTTCGATTCATTCTATGTACCCGTAGTGGTCCACATTGTGTTTCGTGCATTTTTATTCTCGTTTTGTTTACTTTTTATACCCCCTGTTGACGTGCTTAAGCCATTTTACTTAAGTCATTTCTCGCTTAACTTAAAAACAAAATAAATTTCCACCGAACGTTTGAATTGTATTATCCATTAACTTCGGTTAAAATAAATTCCGACCGTTCGGTCGTGCCGTAACCACGTTGGAAATCAAAAAGAGGTAAAAAATAATATAATAGTCAAAAAGACATCTTTTAGTAAAATAAAGCGGAAAATCAAGTGGACGTTTTCTCTTTGGGATTTCTCATTCTTAATCGAATTGATTAATAACTAAAGTGAAACTAAAAGGCTAAAATCAATTCGCCTAGTCAAGCTCGTCCATAAAAAATAGGCTTTTGAAGTTTGTCATTTCATTTCCTCACTAAGTAAAATGGATCATTTTTAAGGTCCAACGCCTTAAAATGATCACCTCTTAAAGTAAAAAAGAATCACTTGATAAAAAAAAGAACTACGTAGGTCTGATTTTCTCATCCCAAATTGAGGAATACGTAGGAGCAAAGGGAAACACCCTTGTCGACCACAAAAAGAGAAAATATAAAAAGGGTATAAAGGATATAGAGACATAAAAAGGGAACATAAAAAATCAAAGTCATGTTTGCACATTCGATTAAAGGCTGCCGTCCCTTGGGGCGGACGTATGGGGTGCTAATACCTTCCCCGTGCGTAAATACAACTCCCGAACCTTTCACTTAAAAGTTCGTAGATCGCGTCTTTTCCGGTTTTTCCGACGTTTTCCTCAAATAAACGTTGGTGGCGACTCCGCGCGTATTCCTTTCGTGGAACACGCATCCCGCGAGTCACGCGTCGCCCTCCCGCCGAAGGGTAGGTTGCGACACCACCCATGATAGATGTCGGAGTTTTGATTCGCACTAGATTTTATTTCACTTTAGTAAAACATGGGATCAAGTCAAAAGCCTTCGCTTAAAAAGAGGTTTTATCAAGTCAAAATCAAGAGCTTAGAGGTCACCAGTTTACGAAAGTTGGGGCAATTAATGGGTCAACTTCAACGGCAAGCCTTCCGCAAAGCCTATGGTAAGCATTTGGGACCTAGCTAGGGTAGAAGTCTCCATGGAACCAATTGCCTCCCTCGCCCAGTATTATGATCAGCCGTTGAGGTGCTTCATCTTTGGGGACTTCCAACTATCACCAATGGTGGAAGAATTTGAAGAGATCCTAGGATGTCCTCTAAGGGGAAGGAAACCATACCTCTTCTCAGGGTTCTACCCCTCATTGGCCAGAATTTCTAAAAAAGTCCAAATCTCGGCGCAGGAATTAGACCGCCAAAGGCAAGTCAAAAATGGGGTGGTCGGAATACCGAGAAAATATTTGGAGGTAAAAGCAAGAATCTTGGCAGATAAAGGCGAGTGGACCCCATTCATAGATATTCTCACACTGTTGATTTTCGAGGGAGTCCTCTTTCCAAATGTGGATGGGTTGGTGGACCTGGCAGCGATCGACGTTTTTCTCGCCTATCATAACCACAAGGAAAGTCCGGTTGTCGCTATGCTAGCCGACCTATATGACACGTTCGACCGGGGATGTGAAAAGAGCGGCGCAAGAATTGTTTGTTGTGCACCAACTCTTGGCTAGCATGGAGGGGCGTCTGTTAAATGGTTCCCTCGCTAGAAGGAAGGAAGAATCAGGATTCTATCTTCATGCGAAGGATGTCTTATGAGAGGAGTGCCATCAGACGAAAGCATCATGCCTTTCATCGCACGAGGTTTCAGTGACCACAACGCGAGGGTACTCCAAGGAGTTCGCAAGGCATGGGATGCGGCGTGAAGAAAGGACAGAGAGCTTAGGGGAAGCAGTAATGGGATCATCGGCGGCTATCATAAGTGGCTGAGAGTCCGAACACAAGGACTGGATTGGCTCCCAAATCTAAAGACTGTGAGAGACGATGAGGTTAAAGCTTCGGAAGAAAGTGATGAGGTACAAGCCCTAAAGGCAGAGCTTGAAAGAGCCTGGGTAGTCGAAGAGAAGTTCAAGTCCATAGCCATCAAAGTCTGAAAAGAGTATGATGAACTAAGGGATGTCAATATGGCCACCGATGAAGCCTTGGAATGAGAAACCAAGAAGGCCCGAAAGGAAGAACACGACCAAAGCAAAGTTTTGAGGGGCTTTATAGGGCAGCAATAGTGAGCTCAAGCTCCGAAGAGGTGAAAGGAATCATCACGGGTCAAAGGCATGATCTTGAAGGACGAGCTAAAGGTTTGCCTTAGGTCGAAAAGAAATTTGTCCCAACAGTTAAGCGAGACTGAAGGGAATATGTGGGCCATCATCGATAAGTGCAAAGAGAAGCTAAATCTAGCGGCGACTCACGAGCAAAGGCTAGAGGATGAGTACGCCAAGATATCAGCAGAAAGGGAAGCAAGGGAAAGGGTAATTGATTCATTGCACCAAGAGGCAACAATGAGGATGGACCGATTTTCTCTTACTTTGAACAGGAGTCAAGAACTTCCCCGATTGCTAGCCAAGGCCAAAGCAATGGCGGACACCTACTCCGCCCCCAAGAAGATCCACGGACTTCTCAGCTATTGTCAACATATGATAGACTTAATGGACCATATGATTAGAAACCGCTAGGAAGTTTGTATTGTCGCTCAGATCTTGACTAGTTATAACTTTTTGAATAAAATGAGTTTATCCCACGTTTTTACTCCAAAAATCAGTGCGAATCAAGTCACTCCCGCATTTTATCTCTAGCATGCATTGTATGTTGGTCTCGTCCTTTGTCACGGGAAGCCGGAAGGTCCATATCACCTTCTTAATTGTACACATGGGGCACTGCGCCCCCAAATGCGCAAGTAAGAAGAGATAATTTTCCGGGCTCTCGTGTCCGTAAAATGCATTCATATCATGCACCACATAAGCATCTCTTCATAACATCATAATGGACATATCCTGCATTTGTCCGTTATCATATTCCAGCCTCACATTTTGCATGAGTCATGGCATCATCATGCATATGCGTTCAACAAACTTTTTGATCTGCAAAATTGCATACCATTTGTTTTCATGTTTGCTCATCCTTGCGTTTTCCTCTACAAAACAAAAACAAAAAAGGGGGAAGCGTGAAACTTCACACTACATTCTTAGTTTCATGTGTTAGGCACCACGAGCCAACCATGTTGGGATCATAAACCCGTTTCACTTAAAAACAAAATAATTGAACATGGTACCTAATGCATGGTTAACTAGGAAATGGTGTTTCTTCGGGCATCTCAATTTCATAATTACATTTTCCATGCATAAGCTTAAAGTATGCCCGAGTCATTCATCCCTATGAGATGTTGTTGAAGTATTGGCGATCAGAATTGCCATTCCTTGGATTATAGGGTTGAACCAAGCTCATGCTTTTACAAAAAGGTTCATCAAGTCAAGTTGAAATATGGAAGTAACCGTCTTGCAAAATTGGGGCAAAAGATGAATCGAGTCACATCACTGCTTCGTCTACTGCCAAACATATTTAGGATTATTGATGCCCTTGTTACTTCCAGTTTCACCTTGACAAAGATGTCATGGACCATGTTGAAAATCTAAATTGATTCAACCCCATATCTTGCGTAAAAATTCGCAATACTTCAACTGTACATCATTCGCATGCATCCATGCTTTTCATTGGTTGCATTGCTCGTTGCATTCTTTCCTTGAAAAATAAAATAAAATGAACTTAATCATTGTTATAAAAAAGAAAGGGACACGCTTTACGACCCCCTTACCGAACTTGTGCTAGAGCTAGAGTAATGGGTGAAGTAGAGGAGATACAAGAGAAGATGAAGGCCGACATGGAGGCCATTAAAGAGAAAATGGCCACAATGATGGAGGCCATGATGAGCGTGAAGAAGATAATGGAAGCCAATGCGGTTGCAATTGCCGCTACCAGCGTTGTTGCTAAGGTGAACCCGACGTCCCCATCCGGCCTCAAACAAATGAATCATCCAACCTCAAATATGGTAGGCAAAGATTTAGGAAGTACGGGCGACCCCCATGATGTGCAAATTCAAAACGAGCACGCCTTCCCGTCATATGGCTTGCCTCTCAACTATACGCCACCCAATGTGGCGTACACTCCCAATAAGAATGTCAATAACTCCACTCCTATACCCATTGAAAGCCAGCAACCCCAAACTGATCATGCACATGTCTCTTAAACCGTGGAAGAGACTCATGAAATTCCCCATCACAATCTAGCCGACTTCGAGCCTTGGCTCGGATATACCACTAAAGGGCAAGCAGTTGGTGGTATACCCCTACAAAACCCTTTGGAGGGCCCTCAGTATCACCCACAACTGCACCTCTTGCATTCCACAGCGGTTAAAAACCCTCATGACTATGGCAGGAATAGGAAAGTTGGATCATCTAGAGGAAAGGCTCAGGGCCATTGAAGGAGGTGAAGATTATGCCTTTGCTAACCTAGAAGAGTTGTTCCTAATACCCAAACATGGTCATTCCCAAGTTCAAGGTGCCGGACTTTGGCAAGTACAAGGGGACTACTTGCTCCAAGAACCGTCTAAAGATGTACTGTCGGAAGATGGGGGCATACGCAAAAGATGAGAAACTGCTGATACATTTTTCCTGAGAAAGTCTTACTAGGACAACTGTCGCCTGGTATACTAACTTAGGAACCTTCTTGAGTCCATTCTTGGAAGGACCTAATGGTTGCCTTCATTAGGCAGTGTCAGTACAATTCTGATATGGCTCCGGATAGGATGCAACTACAAAAAGTGTGCAAAAAGGGGGCACGAATCTTTCAAAGAATACGCCCAAAGATGGAGAGACTTGGCAACTCAAGTAGCACCCCCAAAAACAGAGAAAGAGATTATCACAATGATAGTAGACACGTGACCGGTGTTCTACTATGAAAAAAATGGTGGGTTACACACCTTCAAGTTTTACAGATTTGGTCTTCGCCAGCAAAAAGATCGAAGTGGATCCGAAAAGAGGCAAATTTGATCATCCTACTAGGACGACTGAGAAAATTGGGGCAAATGAAGAGGGTGAGAAAGAGGGAGAAACCCATGCTGTGACTATCATTCCTATACGCCCAAGTTTCCCACCAACCCAACAATGTCATTACTCAGCCAATAACAAACCTCCTCCTTACCCCACCACCCAATTATCCACAAAGGCCATCCCTAAATCAACCACAAAGCCTGTCTACCGCACTTCCAATGACGAAGACCACCTTTAGCACAAACCAAAAAAACACCAACAAAAAGGAATTTTGCAGCAAAAAGCTTGTAGGGTTCACCCCAAATTCCGTTGTCAGATGCTAAACTTGATCCCATATCTACTTGATAATTCAATGGTAGCCATAACCCTAGCCAAGGTTCATCAACCTCCATTTCTCCGAGAATACGACTCGAACGCAATGTGTGCTTGTCACGGAGAAGCCTCGGGGCGTTCCATTGAGCATTGTAGGGCTCTGAAGTGTAGGGTGCGAGGTCTAATTGATGCTGACTGAAATTTGAGGAGAATCGTGTGTAAATCCTGACATTGACAAGAGATGCCACACATGGGGCAATTTTGAAAGCTGTTGTTAGATGTCTCTAATGACTCACCAGGATTTTCAACTTTCACCGGAATGTGGGTGTAAGCCATTGGTCTGTTTGCTCAAGCAACCTGCGATCCTGAGTGTTGACTTCCAAGACCGTTCAATCAGAGATTACTCATCTTGCACGTTGGTGGGGGTGCCGTAAAACAACGACAAAGTTCAAAACAAATAAGTTTCAAAATAAAAAATAAAAAGGCATTTGATTGACTGTGTTTTCAAGTAAAAATATAGACGTTCATGTGACCTCATTTTGTCTTTTTAGAGAGAAGTGAGTTATCAAGAATAGGATGTTGGACAAATGGCCTCAGTTACCTTAAGAAAAAGGGGGGTTGAATTAAGATGCAAAGACTATTCCCCAATTGAACTATCACTCTTTCTTTTTGGATTAACAATGCACCCTTAACATGAATTACTCAAAAGACAATTCAAAATAAACTTCTTTAAAGCAAAAGATAAATAGCAATAAAAGAAGTTTAAAGGAAGAGAGGAATGCAAACTTGATTTATACTGGTTCGGCCACTTCCCGCGCCTACGTCCAGTCCTCAAGCAACCCACTTGAGATTTTCCACTCTCTTTGTAAAACTCCTTTTACAAAGTTTGAACCACACAGGGACAACCCTTCCCTTGTGTTCAAGAATCCTCTACAACAAGAGACTCTCAGGCTCTTAATCCCTTTTCAGAAGTAAGAAGAAGAGAAGAAGAGGTCTCTCGTAAAAGAGGTAGATTGTAAAATGAAGATCAATCAAAAATTCCTTATTGAATATGCAAGTGGTTGACCAAAGAATCTTCTTGAGAGGATAAGACATTTCAGTTCAGAAAAACTCTTGATCTTTCGAGAGGATAAAACTGTTTGGGCAATGAAAACTCTCTTTAAAACATTTGAATGGCCGTTCATAAAACATTTGAATAGATATGTCTCTTGGAAATTATTTTCTGAAAATCCCCTCTTGTAATCAATTACAAGACTATGTAATCAATTACAGGTTTTAAAAATTTGAATTAAAACATTTTCAAACTGCTGGTAATCGATTACCAGAGAGCAAATCTCAATTTGAAAGGATAGAATTCCTTGGTCAAACCTTTTGCTTCTTCAATTTGGAAACTTCTTCCTAAGATTCTAGAGATCAACTTGATCATATATCTTGATTTTCTTGGATTCTTGTCTTGAATAAAACTTAGAAGCACTTGATCCTTTAGCATCATCAAGACATCAAAACATCTTGCTTCTACATAGGAGTCATTTGACTTAATCCATCAACTGAAAGATCCTTCAACTATTTCTCGTCCTTAGAAAATTCTTTTTGCAAGAATCAACTGCTTCTTTCATTCTTCCTCACTACGAGGTCGTGAAAACAAGACAACACTTGGTACCTCTAAGCCCTACACTGGGGCAACGAAAGGCACCATGCAAAAACCTCAAGCGAACCTAGGGGCAGATTAGAAGTTCTCACCCAATAGGTTCCCTCCTACAAGGTCATGACGAAAGACAACGATTGGTACCTCAAAGCCTTACACTGGGGCAATGAGGGGCACCGTTCATGAGCCTCAAGTGAACATAGGGGCCGATCAAAAGTTCTCACCCATCGAGGTTTTTAACAAAAAAAAGGGGGACAAGCCCTGGAATTTCAATAGATTGATTAATTATCAAACGACTCCATTCCCGTCACTCCAAAACGGTCAAGTGACTAAATCAAAAAGAACATACACTCTGAGGGAGTTCCCGGAGAGATTTGCAAAAAGATAGGATGAGGTTGCATGAATTATCACCTTTTTCAAAAGGGCAGTCAATCTGTGTTTTCCAAAAAAATAAATAAATAAATAAATAAATCAAATCAAAATCAAAATCACAAAATAGGGAAAGAATGCCATGAACATTGTACAACTTTCCATTACATTGCATTGTTTCATATAAAGTCCGCATTTACCCAAATTTCACAACAAAGGTTGCATGCATTTGCATCCCTCAAAATCATGTTAACTACATAGATTCCCTACATCTAAATGTCCAAATCTTGTGGATTTGGGATGACCAGCCCTCTCGATGAGTCGATCTCTTGCTTTCTCATAAGGGTGGACCCTTGGGTACTTTTACCTATCACTTTTAGAGGACTACACGTCCTCGCCAACAGAGGGCTGCACGCCCTCACCTTCAGAGGACTACATGTCCTCGCCTTGAGAGGGCTACATGCCCTCACCTTGGGTACTAGTTACCCTCACCGTTGAGAGGACTACACGTCCTCGCCTTGAGAGGACTACATGTCCTCACCATCAGAGGGCTGCACGCCCTCACCTCCAGAGGACTACATATCCTCGCCTTGAGAGGGCTACACGCCCTCACCTTGGGTACTAGTTACCCTCACCGTTGAGAGGACTACACGTCCTCGCCTTGAGAGGACTACACGTCCTCACCATCAGAGGGCTGCATGCCCTCACCTCCAGAGGACTACATGTCCTCGCCTTGAGAGGGCTACACGCCCTCACCTTGGGTACTAGTTACCCTCACCGTTGAGAGGACTACACGTCCTCGCCTTGAGAGGACTACACGTCCTCGCCTTGAGAGGACTACACGTGCTCACCATCAGAGGGCTGCATGCCCTCACCTCCAGAGGACTACATGTCCTCGCTTTGAGAGGGCTACACGCCCTCACCTTGGGTACTAGTTACCCTCACCGTCAGAGGACTACACGTCCTCGCCTTGAGAGGATTACACGTCCTCACCACCAGAGGGCTGCACGCCCTCACCTCCAGAGGACTATAAGTCCTCGCCTTGAGAGGGCTACACACCCTCACCTTGGGTACTAGTTACCTTCACCTTCAGAGGACTACACGTCCTCGCCTTCAAAGGGTCATGTACCTTCAACTTCAGAGGACTACACGTCCTCGCCGTCAAAGGGTCATGTGCCTTCACCTTTGTAGGGCTACATGCCCTCACCTTCAGAGGACTACACGTCCTCACCTTTAGAGGACTACACGTCCTCGCCATCAGAGGACTACATGTTCCTCATTTTCAAAGGGGGGCATGCCCTCACCCGTGCCGCTGCAAAGAGAAGAGTGCGGACCATGCGCACCAACATGACCACTCTTACACAGATATAGATGACATTGCTACTTAGCAACATTCTGCCCAGCGACCGCAATGCCAATCTCCCCCTGCGGAAGTATCAGTTGGTCTGTGCTGTCCCGACATGGGTAAGTCTGCATATGGTTCAACTGATTTCTGATACCATTTATTTGTTTGCAGGGATCGCACCCACAAAGACACCCAGTGAACCTGAAGAAGTCCAACAGGGCCCTGGGGTTTCCAGCTCTGGTTACGAGCCTCTATCAGTCCTACAGGGTGCTCGTACCCCCCCGGCAAGGTCACGTCATCATAGGTAAGTATGCACATCGCTCAACTGATTTCTGATTTCATCTATTGTTTGCAGGGATTGCGCCTGCAAGACACCCAGTGGACCCGAAGAAGTCCAACAGGGTCTTGGAGTTGTCAAGCTCTAATTACGGGTCTCTGTCAGTTCTACGGAGTACCTGTCACCTCCAGCAAGGGCATCAGGCCCCCTACTAATCGAGCTTTCATCAAGAAGTACTGCGCCCCCAGGCAGACGCAGGGTGAGACACCACAGTAGCATTAGGATGGCCGGTAGCGGGCAATAGATGCACCGCCACCACCTTTAGAGTTCACCTCTGCTCATCCACAAAAAAGTTAGAGCGTTGCCTACGACACATGGCCGACCCATAGGCGACCAAGTCCAAAGCCAAAGGTAAGCAAAGTACTAGGTCAGTGACCGACAAGTCATAAGGCGTCCAGCTAAAGACGTTAAAGAAGCGCTACTAGGAGGCAACCTAGTACCTTTTGAATCTATGCTTGTTATTTGATCACTTTTTATAGTAGGACGCACCTAGTTGCTCATGATCCTGGGGATTTAAATAAAACAAGCGCAAGCTCGGAAGGTAGTCATACCTCACAAAATATATATATGTATGTTTAGGTAGTGAAAATACCCTAGATATGCATGTATGTAAACAAAAAAAAATACTTCACAAAATATATATGTATGTTTAGGTAGAGAGATACCTTAGATGTGCGTGTATGTAAACAAAAAATACTTCACAAAATATATATATGTATGTTTAGGTAGAAAGATACCTTGGATATGCATGTATATAGCAAAAATACCTTACAAAACATATATAGGTATGTTTAGGTAGCAAGATACCTTGGATATGCGTGTATATAGCAAAAATACCTCACAAAAATATACACATGTTTAGGTAGCAAAATACCTCATGAAAAAAAAAAAACAAAAAAACAAACAAGAAAAAGAAATAAACAAATGATAAAAAAGGAAAAGAAAAATAAGTTGTCAAGCTGAAAAACCAACATGCTTTTGAAAAGAGATGACTTCCAACTTTTCTTTGGAAAAATTCACTGATCATAACTAGTTTTTGACAAAATGTGTATACACCTGAAGGGTGAATGCTGTGAAGATTTTCCCAGACGCCCGAAATGGACTTGGATGAATGCACAAATTGATAAAAGAACATATTTTGGAAACATTGGGTTGATTTAAAATAGAGGAAATGAATCCTGAGCCCTAGCATCACATGACCATAAAAATTTGACACTTGAGTGTCCGCATAGGTGCATGCACGACCAGTTTTGCATAAAGTTTCTAAATCATCAGTTTTGCATTTGTGTCATGGAAATAATGTGGGGCATCCCTTTTATCCTTGAACCAAACCAAACCCCGACATGTATCATGTCTAGCCATTCTACAAACCTTGAGCCAAAATCCTGACTCACCATAAACCTTGACCTAGGGTGAGAATGTCAATCCTTACCCTCGGAAGCAAAAAAGAAAAGAAGGAAAATTTCCAATCAAAGAGAAAGCAAAAAAGAAAAGAAAGGAAATTCCCAATCAAAGAGTGGGAGAAAGCAAAAAGAAAAGAAAGAAAATTCCCAATCAAAGAATGGGAGAAAGTAAAAAAAAAAAAAAAAAAAAGAAGAAGAAGAAGAAGAAGAAGGAAAGAAAGCCCCTGATCGGGGATCGAAGGAAAAACAGAAGAAATATGCAGAGAGGTCTTTGGACCGGACAATATCTGAACAATACAGAATTGTCACCAAATGAACGAAAAAAGAAGGAAAGGAAACCATGACCTAAAATGGTCTTCTCCCTTTAATTGCCAACCAAAATCAGTGCGCTAGCGACTTTTTCGCCCCACACTAAACAAAAACAGAAAAGGAAAAGCCAACAAAAAATCAAAAGCCAAAAACACACAAAAGCCAAAAAAAAAACACCAAAAGAACCCATTCCCAAGGGAAGTCCTATTTGATCCATGATCACGCATGTAATTTTTGATTTGATATGAAATAATTTGCAAAGTCAAGTCATGACATATCTATGGTCCGGAATTAGGATGAAACACTTACCTGTGCGAGATTGATACACTTTGAGTGATTTTCTTCTATTTTTGTCGAACCCAGTGTTTCCTCTAAATGGTCATTTAGAAACGAAATGCTAACATCCAAGATCTCATTTATGGTTATGGGGGATCCCTTCAGCAGACTCTCCTTCCCTGGTAGACGCATTGTTTGTCACTCAAAAAAGCATATGCTGCTCTAAACAGTTGGAATATTTGTCTCTTTGCTAAAGCATGTTTGCATTTTTTTAGTGGAGAAAACACCGAGACTTTTTCAAGTCTCACAAGTTATCCAGAACTACGTAGGTCTGAGTTCCTCATTGGAGGATACGTAGGAGCAAGAGCCTCGCTTTTTTCGACCACACCGCCTTTTGTTGCCATGACTCAAGAGCTGGTAGCCCGCGGAGATACCTTACGGTTATCCGCACCTCGTCATTCAGTGACCCCAAGTGTGATTCACGAGCAGAGACCAATATGGTCATCTGCGCCCTTTCCGGAGATGTCAGCATTTTCCGATGGAGACTTTTCAAGTCTCACAAGTTATCAAGAACTACGTAGGTCTGAATTCCTCATTGGAGGATACGTAGGAGCAAGAGCCTTGCTTTTGTCGGCCGCCCCATAATCTTTGTCATACTGACCCTGAGGTCATGTGACATGCACCCTTGTATCATCCAGAGGCGGCGGGCCCGATGATACGCGGAGATACCTTACGGTTATCCGCACCCTTTTGTCATCCAGAGGC
>NC_016090.4:13619581-13631622 GCF_000004515.6 Glycine max | reverse complement strand
TTTTATGGTCACCCGCGACTCTCAACCGAGAGGAGCGAAATTAGTGTCATACACTAATTTTCGTCCGGGGACCTTTGCTTGATGACATGCGACCTTTCTTTGGTCCTTGTGAGGTGCTTGGCACCCATCATTAGGCGATTTGTGAAATTTCGGGAACGACAAGTCATGGTCACCCGCGACTGTCGTCAACCGAGAGGAGCGAAATTAGTGTCATACCCTAATTTTCGTCCGGGGACCTTTGCTTGATGACATGCGACCTTTCTTTGGTCCTTGTGAGGTGCTTGGCACCCATCATTAGGCGATTTGTGAAATTCCATGCGGAAATTTCATGGTCACCCGCGACTCTCGTCAACCGAGAGGAGCGAAATTAGTGTCATACCCTAATTTTCGTCCGGGGACCTTTGCTTGATGACATGCGACCTTTCTTTGGTCCTTGTGAGGTGCTTGGCACCCATCATTAGGCAATTTGTGAAATTCTGGGAACAACAAGTCATTTGCATGTGGAGATTTTATGGTCACCCGCGACTCTCGTCAAATCGAGAGGAACGAAATTAGTGTCTTATCTTTACTTTCCTTTTATCTCCAATAAAAGACAAGTAAAGAGGGGCAACTGTCATACCCTAATTTCGTCCGGGGACCTTTGCTTGATGACATGCGACCTTTCTTTGGTCCTTGTGAGGTGCTTGGTACCCATCATTAGGCAATTTTTGAAATTCCAGGACATGCCGAAAAACCAAAAAAATATTGATGCACAATTCGTAAGTTTCCGTGACACACCGGAAATCAAATGGAAGCATCGTTGCATAATTAAGTGAGGTTCCGTAACATTTCGTAAGTCAAAAGGGGGATGATTATGTAATCCGCAAGGTTCCGTAACATTACGGAAAGAAAACAAGTATCGTTACGAAATTCGTAAGTTTCCGTAACTTTACGAAAAAAGAATCACCAAAAAAACAGCAGATGGGGGTGTACTTAGTAAAAATGGGGGTGCAAATAGCACCCAGGCCCACTTGGGCCCTCCAGAATATTCCTCCAGAAGGCTGTTGCTTCTGGAGGAAGCAACCTGGCTCGCCTGGGCGAGCTGGGCGGCAACCACCTCCCCTATTTTGCTATAAATAGGGGAGGAAGTGAAGAAGAAAAGGGTTCCGCCCCTTTGGCACTTCTCTCTCTTTCGAATTTGCTTGGAAAAATCGTTTCCATGAAGAAAATCTAAGCCGAGGCGCTTCCGAAACGTTTCCGTAACGTTTTCCATGAAGAATTTCGCAAAGGTTTCAACCGTTCTTCGACGTTCTTCATTCGTTCTTCATCGTTCTTCGATCTTCAACGGGTAAGTACCTCGAACCAAGCTTTTTGATTCATTCTATGTACCCGTAGTGGTCCACATTGTGTTTCGTGCATTTTTATTCTCGTTTTATTTACTTTTTATACCCCCTGTTGACGTGCTTAAGCCATTTTACTTAAGTCATTTCTCGCTTAACTTAAAAATAAAATAAATTTCCACCGAACGTTTGAATTGTATTATCCATTAACTTCGGTTAAAATAAATTCCGACCGTTCGGTCGTGCCGTAACCACGTTGGAAATCAAAAAGAGGTAAAAAATAATATAATAATCAAAAAGACATCTTTTAGTAAAATAAAGCGGAAAATCAATCGGACGTTTTCTCTTTGGGATTTCTCATTCTTAATCGAATTGATTAATAACTAAAGTGAAACTAAAGGCTAAAATCAATTCGCCTAGTCAAGCTCGTCCATAAAAATAGGCTTTTGAAGTTTGTCATTTCATTTTCTCACTAAGTAAAATGGATCATTTTTAAGGTCCAACGCCTTAAAATGATCACCTCTTAAAGTAAAAAAGAATCACTTGATAAAAAAGAACTACGTAGGTCTGATTTTCTCATCTCAAATTGAGGAATACGTAGGAGCAAAGGGAAACACCCTTGTCGACCACAAAAAGAGAAAATATAAAAAGGGTATAAAGGATATAGAGACATAAAAAGGGAACATAAAAAATCAAAGTCATGTTTGCACATTCGATTAAAGGCTGCCGTCCCTTGGGGCGGACGTATGGGGTGCTAATACCTTCCCCGTGCGTAAATACAACTCCCGAACCTTTCACTTAAAAGTTCGTAGATCGCGTCTTTTCCGGTTTTTCCGACGTTTTCCTCAAATAAACGTTGGTGGCGACTCCGCGCGTATTCCTTTCGTGGAACACGCATCCCGCGAGTCACGCGTCGCCCTCCCGCCGAAGGGTAGGTTGCGACAATGAGCCTTGAGCCAAAATCCCAACTCACCATAAACCTTGACCCAGGGTGAGAATGTCCATCCTTGCCCTCGGAAGAAAACAAATAAAAGAAAGTTCCTGATCAAAGACCGGAAGAAAGCAAAGGAAGAAAATTCCCAATCAAGATTGGAAGAAAGCAAAAAAAAAGAAAGAAAAATTCCCACCCAAGAAACCTAGCAGGTCAGTCATATCTTCATCCATATGGGATTCATCTGCCTCACCGGGGGATCCTGCAGGCTCCTCCCCTACCTGGGCATCGGGCCAGTCTCCAGGCCATGCAACCTCAGCCCCAAACTGCTTCGAGGTAGGGCATACAAAAGGGGCGAAACCCTGCCCCTGCTGACTGAGGCTGAACCGGTAGAGACACTCATGTATCTATACCTGCCCACGGTGGTTGGCTGCCTGTTGGCGAACCAAATGCTGTAGATAACGCTCTACGCCCAGTGGCCTAGCTGGATCGGCCTATCGAGGTGGTGGCGGTGCGCCTGCAGCCTGATGTGCATCACCATGCGCCTGCCTAGGCGTGCAGTACTTCTCGATGAAGGCTCGGGTGATCGGCGGTCGGATTACCTTACTGGGGGTGACGGGAACTCTGTAGGACTGGCAGAGGCCTGTGATCAGCACCGGAAACCCCAGGGCCCTGTTGGACTTATCTGTGTCCAGAGGGTGCCTAGTAGGCACCATACCTGCAAACAAATAAATGGCATCAGCAATCACCTGGGCCACATGGACGCTCATCCGTGTCTGGATGGCATACACCAACTGGCACTTAGGTAGAGGGAGGTCGGAGTTGTGATCGCTAGGCAAGACATTGCTGAGCAGCAATGTCATCCATGTCTGGGTCAAAGTGGTCATGCTGGTGCGCATGATTCGCACCAGCCTCCCTGCAACAGTCTGGGCGAAATCCTGCCCCAGTATGCACAACAGCTGGGCGATGGCTTCCTCATCGAAACCATTGGCCCTGCTCCTCCTCTGGCTGAACTCACACTGTTGGCCTTCCTCCAAAACTAGCGGGCCGCCTAGGAACTGGCTGAGGGCATCTGCATCGAAGGGAATCCACTAACCCCTTACCCACGAGCGCATGTCCTGAACCCCCTCCTCCGTGGGCCAGGCATTAGCATAGAACTCTAGGACTATCTCAGGGTCGAACTTGGCCATGGGAGTCACTAGCGGTGTCCAACGTCTGCGAGCTATCTCTTCCTGGAAGTTCGTATACTCATCCTCCCTGAGCTGGACACGCCTCTCCTTATGGAACGACCATCCCCTAATGGCCTCGAAGCGCTGCTGGTGCTCGGCACTCCGGAAACGATGACTATCAAACTCTAAGGCGACATTGGATCCTTCTCCTGTGGCGTCTCTTATAGACCTTTTCGTGGAGAATTTCTTTGGAGCCATTTCCTGCAAAAACATTTGGGAAGTTAGTTCAAGAAACCTAATCAAAATGAAAGCCAGATCAAGCCACACAGCGTACCCTTTTCCAACAAAACGCGAATACCCCCACGAATTTTGAAAGGAATGCTTACGCATTAACATGCGGGTTCTCCTTGGATATACATACATTTATACCTATCTTTCCCTTTGTGAACGACATCCTATGAGATGCACCTACTTTTGTTTGCAAAGAAAATTCTTATGCTACATGTCAAACTATCCATACATATTTTGCAAGGCATTTTGCTACCTACCTACTCCATTTTGAATAGAATTTTTGCTACATGTTTACATTTCATTCACATATATGTTCATACACTTGAGAGGCAACTTCATGCTATATATATATTCACACATATTTACATTCATTTGAAGAACAATTTCATGTTGCACATTCATTGAAAAAGCAATTTTTTTACTACTCATTCACATTTTGAAAGGCAATTTCATGTCATATGTCCCTATTTTGAGAAGCGTTTTCATGCCATTTTTAACATATATGCACATTTGCAAAGCATTTGGCTACCTATTCAACATACACATGTACATGGTGAATGACATTTTCACACCATCAAGGTACAAAGAAATCATCATGGTGCAGCCCAAACCAAGTGCTGGCCTAAAGGGGAAACCTCACCAACATGCTCTCACTTTCATGCCTCCTTGCATTCAAAAATCAAAGGCTTGGGTCCCTAGGCCTAAGTCATGTTTTGGCATTCACCCTAACTTCTGCAAGCTGTCCCCACATCCAAAAAAATGGCAATCATACATGCACAAACCCAATTTATAAGCAACATTCACAAACTTATGTGCAAACACCATTGAGGCATTTCACCGAGCACTTGGTGGGCGCACTTTTGGGTACAAACAGCAAAGGGATAGGGGCAATGAGGCTTGCCCCATCATTTCAAAACACAACTTAGGCCTAAGGCCATCCCTACAACCCCCCAATTCAATGAATCAAAGCACAAATCTTCCCCAAATTGTCTCACGAAATTGGTCAAATCATGTATAATTTAGAGCATAAAAAGGCATCAATGGAAAGCTAGAAACCAAAGGATAGTGCACTTACTTGTATGGAGTGGCAAGGACACTAAAATGAAAGCAAAAAGCACACAATGGTGGCCTAGGGTTAGAAAAAACTAGAATCCCATGAGTGCTTGCGTTCTTAAGTGAGGGGGAGAAGATCTTTGGGTGAAAACTGCACTCCCCCTCTCTTTTTAAACAATTTCGTGCAGGGGGTGCTCGCCCAGGCGAGCTAACCCTGCATTTTTTAGTTTTTTTTTTTAAAAAAAAACAAAGTTACGCGCTCTCTATGGGTCGGCGTTCGCTTACTCGAAGCCCCTAGGGTAAATTAGGCATCCGACCATCATCTTAAAGAAACAACAGCAATAATAAGTAGGAATTTAAAGGATACTAGGCTGCCTGCCAGTAGCGCTTCTCGCTTGTCCGGAGCTGGACATGGGACGACGATCTGTTGATCATGGGCCTAGCCTCCACTCGTGCCCGTCCCCAAGTACCTGAAAGCAGGAAATGACATTACGCAGCAAATCGTGGTCGAGTTACCGCTTACCTCGATTCGTCTCTGTCTTGGATTTGGCTCGGTATTTGACTATTGCTTAAAACGATCCTGTCCCTGTCACAAGATAACAAATATGCATGTGTATGCGTATGCATGTGCATTTTCAAATGCAATAATCTTTGAGCAAAAGCTTGTCGGGTTCAGCTTCAATTAAGCGCTTGGGGCATGCTATGGACTGAGCGAAAAGGCTCAGGTCATCAAACACTACACATCTTTTAAAGCACAAAGCAAGGATCGAAACCCTAACCCTACTTTCTTTTAAAAGACTACGATGAGAAAATTACAGAGGACAGGAATCCCTGGGGGAAACCAAGAAGAACATACAAAAGATAAATACATGCAGCGACTTCCTGAATTGCCCCAGATCTTAAGCGTAGTATTGCTTGAAAACGTCGGAGTTCACGGGTGAAGGTAGCTCCTCGTCATCCATGTTGGCGAGCACTAGGGCCCCTCCGGAGAAAGCCCTTTTTACAACAAAAGGCTCTTCGTAGTTCGGGGCCCACTTTCCTCTATTGTCTTTCAGAGCTTAGGAGACTTTCTTCAGCATCAAGTCCCCTGCGCGAGCGTACCTTCTTGTCAAAAGCGTTCTTCACTCGTTTCTGATATAAACGCCCATGGCTCATGGCGGCCAAACGCTTGCCTTCTATGAGATTAAGTTGATCGAAACGTGCCTGGGCCCACTCCGATTCCTTTAATCCGGACTCCACCAAGATTCTCAATGACAGGACTTCCACCTCAAATGGTAGCACAACCTCCATTCCATATACCAACGAGAACGTTGTTTCCTCGATTGATGTGTGCACTGAGGTTCGGTAACCATGTAATGCAAATGGGAGCATCTCGTGCCAATCCTTGTATGACACATTCATCTTCTAGATAATCTTGATATTCTTATTGGCTGCCTCCACTGCTCCGTTCATCTTTGGTCTGTAGGGTGTGGAATTGTGATGTTGGATCTTAAACTCCTCTCACATTTCCCCCATCATCTTGTTATTCAAGTTGGTGCCATTGTCCGTGATAATCTTCCTCGGCAAACCATACCGACAGATAATCTCCCTCTTAATGAACCTGACCACCACACTCCTGGTGACACTAGCGTACGACGCGGCTTTAACCCACTTAGTGAAGTAATCGGTCGCCACTAGGATGAAACGGTGTCCGTTCGCAGCTTTGGGCTTTATGGCCCCTATCACATATATTCCCTACATGGAAAACGGCCATGGTGCGGCCAAAACATTCAAAGGCAAGGCCGGAGCGTTGACATTGTCTGTAAACGTCTGGCATTTGTGACACTTCCTCACATGGAGACAACAATTGCTCTCCATGGTGAGCCAATAGTAACCCGCCCTTAAGATCCTCCTAGCCATGGTGTGCCCGTTAGCGTGCGTACCAAAAGAGCCCTCATGGACCTCCCCCAGCATACTCTCAGCTTCCTTAGCATTCACGTAGCGTAGGAGAACCATGTCATGGTTTCTCTTGTATAGTATGCTTCCGCTCACGAAGAAGCCGGTCGCCAATCTCCTCAACGTCCTATTGTCGTTGTCGGAAGCCTCCGGTGGGTACTCTTTGCTTTCAACGTATCGCTTGATATCGAAATACCAAGGCTTACCATCCCACTTTTCTTCCACCAGACAACAATGTGCGGGTCTACCATGACACCTGAACTCAACATACGGTAGGTCTCTATGCGGTGTCAGCTGGAACATGGACGCAAAAGTGGCAAGCGCATCCGTCATTTGATTTTCCTCTCGGGGAACGTGATGGAAGGAGATCTCATCAAATAAACCAGCCAATTCCTTGATATAGGCCTAGTAGGGTATCAGCTTGTGGTCTCTAGTTTCCCATTCCCCTCTTAGCTGGTGAATCACCAGCGCCGAGTCTCCGTACACCTTGGGTAGCTTGACGTTGAAGTCAAATTTTGCCTGGACGCCCAGAGCGCATGCTTTATATTCAACCATGTTATTGGTGCAGTCGAACCCCAGCCTAGCCGTGAAAGTTATACATTGATTGTTCGAAGAGACCAATGTTGCCCCAACGCCATGGCCTAGAACGTTTGACGCTCCATCAAACCACACGATCCACTTGTCCCTATCCTCGTCTAGTTTTTCCTCAAGCAAGGCCATGATGTCCTCATCCAGGAACTCGGGATGCATGGGTTGATAGTCGTTGAGAGGCTGCTGAGCCAAATAATCCGCCAAGGTGCTTCCCTTTATCGCCTTTTGGGTGACAAAGACTATATCGAACTCGGATAGCAAAACCTGCCACCGGGCGATCCGCCCTGTTAGAGCAGGCTTCTCAAAGATGTACTTGACTGGGTCCATTTTGGATATCAGCCAGGTGGTATGGCTCAGCATGTACCATCTTCGACGGTGGGACGCCCAAACTAAAGCACAACACGTTCTTTCCAGCAGGGAGTAGTTCATCTCACAGGCCGTGAACTTCTTACTCAAGTAGTAGACGGCGCGCTCTCTTTTCCCGGACTCGTCATGTTGCCCAAGCATACACCCCATTGACTCGTCCAAAATCGTCATATACAAGATGAGAGGTCTTCCAGGCACCGGAAGCATAAGCATGGGAGGGTTCATGAGGAACTATTTGATCCTTCCAAACGCCTCTTGACAGTCCTCGTTCCAGCGGATGGATTGGTTCTTGCGTAAGAGTTTGAACAATGACTCACAGATAGCGGTGAGCTGCGATATGAATCTGGCAATGTAGTTTAAACGCCCCAGGAAACCTCGGACCTGCTTCTCGGTACGTGGTTCTGGCATTTCAAGGATGGCTTTCACCTTTTCGGGGTCCACCTCTATCCCTTTCTGGCTTACGATGAAACCTAGTAATTTTCCCGACTTGACTCTGAAGGTGCACTTAGCGGGGTTCAACCTCAACCGATACTTCCTAAGCCTTTCGAACAACTTCCGCAAGTTGACAAGGTGTTCCTCCTCGATTTTAGACTTGGCGATCATGTCGTCTACATAGACCTCGATTTTTCAGTGCATCATGTCGTGGAACAAAGCCACCATAGCACGTTGATAGGTTGCCCCGGCGTTCTTGAGTCCAAAGGACATCACTTTATAACAGAACATCCCCCACAGGGTGACGAAGGTAGTCTTTTCCATATCCTGTAGCGCCATTTTTATCTGATTGTAGTTGGAGAACCCGTCCATGAAGGAAAACAGAGTGCAATTGGCCGTATTATCCACGAGGATATCGATGTGCGGCAGAGGGAAATTGTCTTTGGGACTGGCTCGATTTAGGTCCCGATAATCCATGCACATTCATACCTTTCTATTCTTCTTAGGGACCAGTAAAATGTTGGCAACCCATTCCGGGTACCTAGCGACAGCCAGAAAGCCAGCGTCAAATTGTTTCTTTACCTCTTCTTTTATTTTTAAGGACGTCTCATGCTTCATCCTCCTCAGCTTTTGTTTTACCGGGGAACACTCAGGATTTAGAGGTAATCTGTGCTGTACGATGTCAGAACTCAAACTGGGCATATCTTGGTATGACCAGGAAAAGATGTCTTGGTAGTTTTTTAGCAGGGCCATTAATTCTTCACGGACGGGTGCCGTCATACCCATGCCTATCTTTACTTCCTTTTACCCACTGCCGGTTCCTAAGTCTACGAGTTCTGTCTCTTCTTGATGAGGCCTCATCTCTTGGTCCTCCTGAGCGATTATCCTCTCTAGCTCTGGGGGAAGTCCCACATCCTTGTCCTCTTCACTCTCCATCCGACCAGCTTCTTGCTCGAAATTGATGGCCGGGTTTCGAGTATTAGTACCTTTGAGGGACTCGTCGTCGGATCTGGCATTTTAAGCGTAAATAAATAAACATGCAAATGAATGAGAATGGGTAGAGGCGCAGGAACAGATGAAGAAAGATCTTTATATTATAACTTCAAGAACAAAAGACATAATTCCTTAACAAAAGGAAACTCTAAAGCCTAGGCCCAACCATAGATTTTTAAAGCTACAAAGGGTTACATTATGCTTGTCGCGTAAATGTCTGGGCGTTCCTTCACTTGCCAATTTCCTAGTCGAAAACCAGGAGGACATGGCCGTACCAAATCCGATCTCCTCGGGGAATCATCCTCGCATATCACGATGACTTGGCCTTCGTGTCTTAAACCCACACTTATAAAGCTTCTACTGATGTGGCAGGGCAGGGCCCCTTCGACTTGTTGTCCCAACCGTGGGCTTTGGCCTTTGTTCTTCCTTTCTGAGATACTTTTCCTTATGTCAACTTGTGTAGGTCTATAGCCTAACCAAAACTTCCCGTGATTTCCTCTGGTGCTTACCAGGCTGGTTCTACCGCCGTTGCTCTTGCCCAAACCCATTCCGGGCTCGTAGTCATACCCCAACATCACCCGGGCCACCATCATTGCCGTATCAGATAGGCGAGACTGCCCAGAGAGGGAATCTACGGAGGCATTGCTTACTACCTCAAAAGATTGGAAAGCCATTTCCAATGACTCTTCCGTGGCTTCCACATATGGCATAGAAGAAGGGCAACTTACCAAGACGTCTTCCTCACCCGATACTATGACCAAATGTCCCTCCACTACGAACTTCAGCTTTTGGTGGAGTGTAGAGGGAACGACTCCCACAGAGTGGATCCACGGGCGCCCCAAAAGACAGTTGTAAGCTGGGTTAATATCCATCACTTGGAATGTAACCTGGCAGGTATGAGGCCCTATCTGTACGGGGAGGTCGATCTCTCCCCTCACTTCTCGGCGACTGTCATCGAAGGCATGGACCACCATTGAACTTGGCCTTAGATGGGAAGCGTTAAACGGCAATTTCTCCAACGTGCTTTTGGGCATCACGTTCAAACTGGAGCCGTTATCGATGAGTACCTTGGCCATGACGTGGTCCATGCATTTGACTGACACATGCAAAGCCTTGTTGGCTGTGATGTTATTGTCGAAGGCGAGATAGTTGTTGGCTGTGATGTTATTGATGAGTCCCCCAAAGCCTTCTACGGAGATGTCTGGGGCTACATGAACTTCATTCAAGACTTTTACTAGCAAAGCTCGATGAGGCTCAGAGCTCATGAGCAGTTCCAAAAGAGAGACTCTAGCCGGGGTTTTGTTGAGTTGCTCAATGACTTTAAACTCACTTTGTTGAATAATGCGGAGGAACTCGCCGGCCTCCTCCAGCGATACCTCTTTCTTGCCACAACCATCTCTTCCCTCGGAAAGACCTTTCATCGGAACATCCTCGTCTAGAGAGGGGACCACTTTGACATTTTGTCCTTCCGTCATCCTTGCCTTCCCTTTAGCATTTGCGGGCTGTGTCGGCAGGTCAGGGGGTGCAAATACGCGACCGCTGCAGGTCATGCCGCTCAGCCCCGTGATATTAGTTACTTTGGCCGATAGCGAGCTAATGTCGGTGACTCCTTCCTTCCTTTCGCTTGGAGGCGTGTACCTCCACGGAACTGCGTGGCTGTTTTTGTATGGAATAGGTCTAACTACCCAGGGGTGTCGGGGCGTTTGGGGAGCTACGTCCCTGGTGAAATGTATCACCAAAGGTTTAGGCTTTCTAAGACCTTCCTCATCAGTGAATTGCATGCATATATGTTGTTCTTCACCCCCCTCATCGCCGTCTTTCAGCCGGCCTTGGTCTATCATATGTTGCAACAGGTCTCTTACTGCTAAACATGCTTCCATGCTATGTGGCACGCCGGGATGCATCAAACAGGAATCCTTCTCGTGCCCACCGCGAGGAATTACGCCCCCCTTTTGTAGGGCCTCGTAGATAAACCTTCTAGGGGTCGTTACATCCTTCAAAGGATTGGACCTACGCAGCCTACCCGACTTGACGACATTAACAGCTCCCCCTCCATGATTGGCAAGCGGGTTTGTCTTTACGTTGGGCCGGTCCTCTTGAAACGTCAGCCATCCGGCTTCTATCAAACTTTGGACCTTGCTTTGAAGACCATGCACTATTGGTTGAGTGGCCTGGGGTTCTCCCATGGTATGCGCAGGTTGTGTTAGGGTTATACCACTTTGGGAAAGAAGGCTGGTAGATCCTCCTGGGAGATATCACAGCCATATGGTTGGTGACGAGGGATGGCAAGAGGTCTTCGTACGTCATTGGGATCGGGGTGAATTCTTGAGTTGGCCTCGGGGGAAAGTTCCTTATCACGTTGGAACCGACGCCAAAGTGGGCATTGCCGGCTGGGTGAGTCGGGGTTGGAGCCGGAGCTTGGGGGGCCTCCCTCTGGATGGGCGCGGGCGCCCTAGGTTGTACGGGCGCTGAGTTGGAGGAGTCCCCGGTGCGAGCTGAGAAGCTCGGGTGATGTTGTGCATATTGGGGGGGTACCGTAGGAGATCAGCGGCTGCTTGACCCATGAAGGCGTTGAAGTGATGGCATGGTGTCATACCCTAATTTCGTCCGGGGACCTTTGCTCGATGACGTGCGACCATTCTTTGGTCCTTGTGAGGTGCTTGGCACCCATCATTAGGCAATTTATGAAATTCCAGGACATGCCGAAAAACCAAAAAAATGTTAATGCACAATCCGTAAGTTTCCGTGACACATCGGAAATCAAAAGGAAGCATCGTTGCATAATTAAGTGAGGTTCCGTAACATTCCGTAAGTCAAAAAGGGGATGATTATGTAATCCGCAAGGTTTCGTACATTAAGGATGTACCCATTCCTGCACATACGGTTCTTCGAGCTGCGCTGCCCTCTGAGGGCCCCGGAGGGAACCCCCTTTTTTTTTTTTGGTGTACTTAGTAAAAATGG
>NC_016090.4:13605608-13618789 GCF_000004515.6 Glycine max | reverse complement strand
GGTTAATCAAAAGACCGTTTAATGGTTCAACACCTTAAATGACCTTTTGTTCAATAAAAACATATTTTGCAAAAAAGACAAAAACAACTTAAACCAAAACACTTTGTTCCAAAAGAACTACGTAGGTCTGATTTTCTCATCCCAAATTGAGGAATACGTAGGAGCAAAGGGAAACACCCTTGTCGACCACAAAAAGAGAAAATATAAAAAGGGTATAAAGGATATAAGAACATAAAAGGGGACATAAAAATCAAAGTCATGTTTGCACATTCGATTAAAGGCTGCCGTCCCTTGGGACGGGCGTGTGGGGTGCTAATACCTTCCCCGTGCGTAAATACAACTCCCGAACCTTTCAACTTAAAAGTTCGTAGATCGCGTCTTTTCCGGTTTTTCCGACGTTTTCCTCAAATAAACGTTGGTGGCGACTCCGCGCGTATTCCCTTCGTGGAACACGCATCCCGCGAGTCTTGCGTCGCCCTCCCGCCGAAGGGTAGGTTGCGACAGTTGGCGACTCCACTGGGGACTTTTTTTAGAGAGTTAGGCCATTTAATCTTGTGCAATGTTTTATCATGACTTTCTCCTTTGTTGGTTTCCCTTTATTTGTCTTATGTTCTTGTGTATATAAACTATTTGTTGCTTTTAGTGTGTTTTAGAATGTATGCATAGCTAAATATTTATTCATTTGATGCACACAAACACCAACACTATTTGCACACACTGTGAGTGAAAAAGGGCCCTATACCCGGGTTCATGGGAGCATAAGGAGTGGAGGTGAATCTGTGATCATGCTAGGTCTCCGACTTGCTTGATTACAGTGAACCCTCATCTAGAGCTTTTCTCTTTGAAAACCTATTGTTGCTAGTAGTCCCTACTGCTACAATATGTTCTTCAAAGGGGATGATACCTCTAGAAACCATCAAGAGAGATATAACTACCTTGGGGATTATTGCTAAAAGCCTAGTTAGTTCTCTCCCTCATAGGTCCCTTAAATAGGGGCACGAAGCACACACGCTGCGTGCCATTTTTCACACTGCCATGCATGAGTATCATATACCCTTTTGCTTATGTTCAGTAAATATTGTCATACTGTGTACGTTCCCGCATTGTGTCTTTTGCATAGGCATTGCATATGGGTTCTGTCTTGATCCAACGGAGGGTCCGTGTCGCCTTCTTAAAAACGTGCGTTGGGGCATTTTGCTACCCCTAGACGTCGTATCTAAGAAGGGGACAAATTCCCCGGACCTCCGCATTCCTAGATTGCATCTGTGTCATATGCATTCCATCATGCATTCATCCATTCCACCCATGAGATATCGGAGTTTTGATTTGCACCAGCTTTTATCTCACTTTAGTAAGCATGGGAACAAATCAAACCGGCAAGAGGTTCTACCAAGTCAAGGTCAAAAGCCCAGATACCACCAGCATCAAGGAATTAGGGCGGTTGATGGAACCCCTCCAAATGCAAGCCTTCCGCAAGACTTACGGAAAGATCTTAGAGTTGACCATAGCAGAGGTGTCCATAGAAGCCATTGCATCACTTACCCAATACTACGACCAGCCCTTGAGATGCTTCACATTCGGGGACTTCCAATTAGTACCAACCATTGAAGAATTTGAGGTAATTCTAGGATGTCCTCTCGGGGGAAGGAAACCATATCTTTCCTCCGGGTGTCTCCCCTCTTTGAGCAGAATTGCAACTGTGGTCAAGGATTCAGCCAGAGGTTTGGACCGCGTAAAACAGACTCGGAACGGCATAGCGGGCCTGCCACAGAAGTACCTAGAAGACAAGGCGAGGGGTATGGCCAATCAAGGAGACTGGGTCCCGTTTATGGATGTGTTAGCTTTGCTAATTTTTGGGGTCGTCCTCTTTCCAAACGTGGATGGTTTGATAGACCTAGCAGCAATCGACGCTTTCCTTGCCTACCACCATAGCAAGGAAAGTCCGGTGGTAGCTGTCTTGGCAGATCTATTTGACACATTTGACCGAAGGTGCGAAAAGAGTAGCGCACGGATCATCTGTTGCTTACCCACCCTCTGTGTTTGGTTGGTTTCACACTTGTTCCAACAAGACACAAGACATCCATGTCCGCTCCTGAGCCATCGCTCATGTACTGAAAAGAGGAGAATAGATTGGGACCAGCTCTTGGCCGGGATAGGAGGTAGAACAATCAGTTGGTTCCCCCGATGGAAGGAAGGAAAAGAAGGAGTCCTTTTCTCATGTGGAAGATACCCAAACATTCCGCTGGTAGGAACGAGGGGTTGTATTAATTACAATCCCACGCTCGCTATAAGACAACTAGGGTACCCCATGAGGGGAGCACCGACGGAAGAAAGCATGTCTCCTTTCCTTGTGAGGGATCTCGGCGCACAAAATTCCAAGACTATACAAAGAATCCATAAGGCATGGGAAACCCCGCTAAGGAAAGATCAAGAGCTTAGAGGCATTCGTAATGGCATCATTGGTGGGTACCACGAATGGCTGAAAGTTCGCATACGAGGTTTAGATTGGCTCACCAAGTTAAAAGTCGTCAGCGAAGAGAATTTTGAAGCACCGGAAGAGGACGAGGAAGTCCAAGCTCTCAAAAGCGAGTTAGGAAAGGCAAAAATCGCCAAGGAGAAGTTCAAGTTGGCTGCTACACACGTTCGGAAGGAGTGTGCCGGGTTACGGGAAGAGAATGCAATTACCGCAAGAGCCCTTGAACAAGAGACCAAGAGGGCTCGCAAGGAAGAGTATGGCCGGAACAAATTTCGCGGAGCTCTATGGGGTAGCAATAATGAACTCAAGTTGCGAAGGGAAGAAAGGGACCAGTCGCGAGCACATAGCATGGTTCTGAAAGAGGAGTTGATTGCTTGTTCAAGGTCCAAAAGAAGCTTGTCTCAGCGTCTATGCGAGACAGAGACCAACATGTTAGCTATCATCGCCAAGTACCAAGAAGAGTTGGGTCTAGCCACGGCCCACGAGCATAGAATCGCGGATGAGTATGCCCAAGTATATGCGGAAAAAGAGGCTAGAGGAAGGGTGATCGACTCTTTACACCAAGAGGCAACCATGTGGATGGATCGGTTTGCTCTTACCTTGAACGGGAGTCAAGAACTTCCCCGATTGTTAGCCAAGGCCAAAGCGATGGCAGACACCTACTCCGCCCCCGAAGAGATTCATGGGCTTCTCGGCTATTGTCAGCATATGATAGACTTAATGGCCCACATAATTAGAAATCGTTAGGAAACTTGTATGGTCTCTCAGACCTTGACTAGATATGACTTCCCTTTTTGAAATAAAATGAGTTGGTCCCAGGTTTCTACTCCAAAAAGCTTGTGCAAATCAAGTCACTCCCACATTTTATCTCTAGCATGCATTGTATGTTGGTCTCATCCTTTGTCACGGGAAGCCGGAAGGTCCATATCACCTTCTTAATTGTACACATGGGGCACTGCGCCCCCAAATGCGCAAGTAAGAAGAGATAATTTTCCGGGCTCTCATGTCCGTAAAATGCATTCATATCATGCATCGCATAAGCATCTCTTCATAACATCATAATGGACATATCCTGCATTTGTCCGTTATCATATTCCGGCCTCACATTTTGCATGAGTCATGGCATCATCATGCATATGCGTTCAACAAACTTTTTGATCTGCAAAATTGCATACCATTTGTTTTCATGTTTGCTCATCCTTGTGTTTTCCTCTACAAAACAAAAACAAAAAAGGGGGAAGCGTGAAACTTCACACTACATTCTTAGTTTCATGTGTTAGGCACCACGAGCCAACCATGTTGGGATCATAAACCCATTTCACTTAAAAACAAAATAATTGAACATGGTACCTAATGCATGGTTAACTAGGAAATGGTGTTTCTTCGGGCATCTCAATTTCATAATTACATTTTCCATGCATAAGCTTAAAGTATGCCCGAGTCATTCATCCCTATGAGATGTTGTTGAAGTATTGGCGATCAGAATTGCCATTCCTTGGATTATAGAGTTGAACCAAGCTCAAAGGTTCATCAAGTCAAGTTGAAATATGGAAGTAACCGTCTTGCAAAATTGGGGCAAAAGATGAATCAAGTCACATCACTGCTTCGTCTACTGCCAAACATATTTAGGATTATTGATGTCCTTGTTACTTCCAGTTTCACCTTGACAAAGATGTCATGGACCATGTTGAAAATCTAAATTGATTCAACCCCCATATCTTGCGTAAAAATTCGCAATACTTCAACTGTACATCATTCGCATGCATCCATGCTTTTCATTGGTTGCATTGCTCATTGCATTCTTTCCTTGAAAAATAAAATAAAATAAAATAAAATGAACTTAATCATTGTTATAAAAAAGAAAAGGACACGCTTTATGACGCCCTTACCGAACTCGTGCTAGAGCTAGAGTAATGGATGAAGCAGAGGAGGTGCAAGAGAAGATGAAGGCCGACATGGAGGCCATGAAAGAGCAAATGGCCACAATGATGGAGGCCATGATGAGCATGAAGAAGATAATGGAAGCCAATGCGATTATAGTTGCCGCTATTAGTGCTGTTGCTAAAGTGAACCCGATGCTCCCATCTGGCCTCAAGCAAATGAATCATCCAACCTCAAATATGGTAGGCAAAGATTTGGGAAGTACGGATGACCCCATGATGTGCAAATTCAAAACAAGCACGCCTTCCCGTCATATGGCTTGCCTCTCAACTATGCACCACCCAATGTGGCATACACTCTCAATGAAAATCTCAATAACTCCACTCCGATACTCATTGAGAACCAATAACCTCATCAGGCACATATCTCTCAAAACCATGGGAAAGACACATGAAATTCCCCACCACAATCTAGCTGACTTCGAGCCTTGGCTCGGATATGCCACTGAAGGGCAAGCAGTTGGTGGTATACCCTTTGAAAACCCTTTGGAGGGCCCTCAGTATCACCCACAACTGCACCTATTGCATTCCACAGCGGATAAAAACCCTCATGACTATGGCAGAAATGGGAAAGTTGGATCATCTAGAGGAAAGGCTCAGGGCCATTGAAGGAGGTGAAGATTATGCCTTTGCTAACCTAGAAGAGTTGTTCCTAATACCCAAACATGGTCATTCCCAAGTTCAAGGTACCGGACTTTGGCAAGTACAAGGGGACTACTCGCTCCAAGAACCATCTAAAGATGTACTGTCGGAAGATGGGGGCATACGCAAAAGATGAGAAACTGCTGATACATTTTTCCTGAGAAAGTCTTACTAGGACAACTGTCGCCTGGTATACTAACTTAGGAACCTTCTTGAGTCCATTCTTGGAAGGACCTAATGGTTGCCTTCATTAGGCAGTGTCAGTACAATTCTGATATGGCTCCGGATAGGATGCAACTACAGAACATGTGCAAAAAGGGGGACGGATCATTAAAAGAACACGCCCAAAAGGTGGAGGGATCTGGCGGCCCAGGTGGTACCCCCAATAATGGAAAGGGAGACGATAATCGTGATGGTAGACACATTATCGGTACTCTACTATGAAAAGATGGTGGGCTGCGCACCCTCAAGCTTTGCAGATTTGGTCTTCGCCAGCAAAAAGATCGAAGTGGATCCGAAAAGAGGCAAATTTGATCATCCTACTAGGACGACTGAGAAGACTGGGGCAAATAAAGAGGGTGAGGATGAGGGAGAAACCCATGCTGTGACTGCCATTCCTGTACGGCCAAATTTCCCACCAACCCAACAATATCTTTACTCAGCCAATAACAAACTTTCTCCTTACCCACCACCCAGTTATCCACAAAGGCCGTCCCTAAATCTACCACAAAGTCTGTCTACCGCACTTCCAATAACGAACACCACCTTTAGCACAAACCAAAAACACCAACCAAGAAGTGAATTTTGCAGCGAGAAAGCCTGTAGAATTCACCCCAATTCCAGTGTCCTATGCTGACTTGCTCCCATATCTACTTGATGATTCAATGGTAGCCATAACCCTAGCCAAGGTTCATCAACCTCCATTTCTCCGAGAATACAACTCGAACGCAACGTGTGCTTGTCACAGAGAAGCCCCGGGGCGTTCCGTTGAGCATGGTAGGGTTCTGAAGCATAAGGTGCAAAGTCTAATTGATACGGGCTGGCTGAAATTTGAGGAGAATTGCGTGTAAATCCTAACATTGACAAGAGATGCCACACATGGGGCAATTTTGAAAGCTGTTGTTAGGTGTCCCTAATGACTCATCAGGGTTTCCAAGTTTATGCCATTATTGTAAACCACAGCTACAATGTTAAATGAAATGGATAAAGTTGATATCTTTGTCCCTCATCCTCTCACAAACGCATGTTTGCTTATTCAACTTTCACCGGAATGTGGGTGTAAGCCATTGGTCTGTTTGCTCAAGCAACCTGCGCTCCTGAGTGTTGACTTCCAAGACCGTTCAATCAGAGATTACTCAGCTTGCACGTTGGTGGGGGTGCCGTAAAACAACGAGCAAAGTTCAAAACAAATAAGTTTCAAAATAAAAAATAAGTTTCAAAATAAAAAAAGGGCATTTGATTGACTGTGTTTTCAAGTAAAAATATAGACGTTCATGTGACCTCATTTTGTCTTTTTAGAGAGAAGTGAGTTATCAAGAATAGGATGTTGGACAAATGGCCTCAGTTACCTTAAGAAAAAAGGGGGTTGAATTAAGATGCAAAGACTATTCCCCAATTGAACTATCAATCTCTCTTTTCGGATTAACAATGCACACAGGGATAACCCTTCCCTTGTGTTCAGGAATCCTCTACAACAAGAGACCCACGGTCTCTTAATCCCTTTTCAGAAATAAGAAGAAGAGAAGAAGAGGTCTCTTGTAAATGAGGTAGATTGTAAAATGAAGATCAATCAAAAATTCCTTATTGAATAAGCAAGTGGTTGACCAAGGAATCTTTTTGAAAGGATAAGACATTTCAGTTCAGAAAAACTCTTGATCTTTCGAGAGGATAAAACTGTTTGGGCAATGAAAACTCTCTTTAAAACATTTGAATGGCCATTCATAAAACATTTGAATAGATATGTCTCTTGGAAATTATTTTCTGAAAATCCCCTCTAGTAATCAATTACAAGACTTATGTAATCGATTACAGGTTTTAAAAATTTTAATTAAAACATTTTCAAACTGCTGGTAATCGATTACCAGAGAGCAAATCTCAATTTGAAAGGATAGAATCCCTTGGTCAAACCTTTTGCTTCTTCAATTTGGAAACTTCTTCCTAAGATCCTAGAGATCAACTTGATCATATATCTTGATTTTCTTGGATTCTTGTCTTGAATAAAACTTAGAAGCACTTGATCCTTTAGCATCATCAAGACATCAAAACATCTTGCTTCTACATAGGAGTCATTTGACTTAATCCATCAACTGAAAGATCCTTCAACTATTTCTCGTCCTTGGAAAATTCTTTTTGCAAGAATCAACTGCTTCTTTCATTCTTCCTCACTACAAGGTTGTGAAAACAAGACGACGATGGTCACCTCATAGCCCTACACTGGGGCAATGAGGGGCATCGTGCATGAGCCTCAAGTGAACCTAGGGGCAGATTAGAAGTTCTCACCCAATAGGTTCCCTCCTACAAGGTCATGACGAAAGGCGACGACTGATACCTCAAAGCCTTACACTGGGGCAATGAGGGGGCACCGTGCATGAGCCTCAAGTGAACATAGGGGCCGATCAAAAGTTCTCACCCATCAATGCTTTTTACGAAAAAAAAAAGGGGACAAACCCTAGGATTTCAATGGATTTATTAAACACCAAACGACTCCATTGCCGTCACTCCAAAATGGTCAAGTGACTAAATCAAAAGGAACATACACTCTGAGGGAGTTCCCGGAGAGATTTGCAAAAAGATAGGATGAGGTTGTATGAATTATCACCTTTTTCAAAAGGACAGTCAATCTGTGTTTTCCAAAAAAATTAAATCAAAATCAAAATCACAAGATAGGGAAAGAATGTCATGAACATTGTACAACTTTCCAGTACATTGCATTGTTTCATATGAAGTCCGCATTTACCAAATTTCACGACAAAGGTTGCATGCATCTGCATCCCTAAAAATCATGTTAACTGCATACATTTCCTACATCTAATGTCCAAATCTTGTGGATTTGGGATGACCGGCCCTCTCGATGAGTCGATCTCTTGCTTTCTCATAAGGGTGGACCCTTGGGTACTAGTACCCTCACCTTAAGAGGGCTACACGCCCTCGCCATCAGAGGACTGCATGTCCTCACCTTCGTAGGGCTACACGCCCTCACCTTCAGAGGACTACACGTCCTCGCCTTGAGAGGGCTACACGCCCTCACCTTGGGTACTAGTTACCCTCACCAGTGAGAGGACTACACGTCTTCGCCATCAGAGGGCTGCACGCCCTCACCTTGAGGGGACTACACGTCCTCACCATCAGAGGGCTGCACGCCCTCACCTCTAGAGGACTACATGTCCTCGCCTTGAGAGGGCTACACACCCTCACCTTGGGTACTAGTTACCCTCACCGCTGAGAGGACTACACGTCCTCGCCTTGAGAGGACTACGCGTCCTCACCATCAGAGGGCTGCACGCCCTCATCTTGGGTACTAGTTACCCTCACCGTTGTGAGGACTACACGTCCTCGCCTTGGGAGGACTACACGTCCTCACCATCAGAGGGCTGCACGCCCTCACCTTTAGAGGACTACATGTCCTCGCCTTGAGAGGGCTACACGCCCTCACCTTGGGTACTAGTTACCCTCACCGTTGAGAGGACTACACGTCCTCGCCTTGAGAGGACTACACGTCCTCACCATCAGAGGGCTGCACGCCCTTACCTCCAGAGGACTACATGTCCTCGCCTTGAGAGGGCTACACGCCCTCACCTTGGGTACTAGTTACCCTCACCGTTGAGAGGACTACACGTCCTCGCCTTGAGAGGACTACACGTCCTCACCATCAGAGGGCTGCACGCCCTTAACTCCAAAGGACTACATGTCCTCGCCTTGAGAGGGCTACACGCCCTCACCTTGGGTACTAGTTACCCTCACCGTTGAGAGGACTACACGTCCTCGCCTTGAGAGGACTACACGTCCTCACCATCAGAGGGCTGCACACCCTCACCTCCAGAGGGCTACGTGTCCTCATTTTCAGTGTGCTCGACATCCACACCTTAAAAGAATTTAAGGTCCTCTGCCCTTAAATGCTTAACCGAGACTTGCACTCCCGGTTAAGGGACCAGTAGTTTCCTTTTAAACGGTTCTTGGGCCACCCCCTGATATTGGAGGAGGGCCAACTGTGCGAGCACAACCAGAGAGGGAGGCTATCACACAGCTACTATGCATACCGGGGCAAGATTTCACCTGTGTCGTTGCAAAGAGACGAGTGCGGATCATGCGCACCAACATGACCACTCTTACACAGATATAGATGACATTGCTACTTAGCAACATTCTGCCCAGCGACCGCAATGCCAATCTCCCCCTGCAAAAGTATCAGTTGGTCTGTGTCGTCCCGACATGGGTAAGTATGCATATAGTTCAACTGATTTCTGATACCATCTATTGTTTGCAGGGATCGCACCCAAGAGACACCCAGTGGACCCAGAAAAGTCCAACAGGGCCCTGGGGTTTCCAGCTCTGGTTACGGGCCTCTATCAGTCCTACAGGGTGCCCGTACCCCCCTGGCAAGGTCACGTCATCATAGGTAAGTATGCACATCGCTCAACTGATTTCTGATTTCATTTATTGTTTGCAAGGATCGCGACTGCAAGACACCTAGTGGACCCGAAGAAGTCCAACAGGGTCTTGGAATTGTCAAGCTCTAGTTACGGGTCTCTGTCAGTTCTACGGAGTACCTGTAACCTCCAGCAAGGGCATCAGGCCCCCTACTAATCGAGCTTTCATCAAGAAGTACTGCGTCTCCAGGCAGGCGCAGGGCAAAACACCACAGCAGCCTGGGGATGGTCGGTAGCGGGCAATAGACGCACCGCCACCACCTTTAGAGTTCACCTCTGCTCATCCACAAAAAGGTTTGAGTATTGCCTACGACACATGACCGACCAATAGGCGACCAAGTCCAAAGCCAAAGGTAAGCAAAGTACTAGGTCAGTGACCAACAAGTCTTAAGGCGTCCAGCTAAAGACGTTAAAGAAGCGCTACTAGGAGGCAACCTAGTACCTTTTGAATCTATGCTTGTTATTTGATCACTTTTCATAGTAGGACACACCTAGTTGCTCATGATCCTAGGAATTTAAATAAAACAAGCGCAAGCTCGGAAGGTAGTCATACCTCACAAAATATATATATGTATGTTTAGGTAGAAAGATACCTTAGATATGCATGTATGTAAACAAAAAACACTTCACAAAATATATATGTATGTTTAGGTAGAAAGATACCTTAGATATGCATGTATGTAAACAAAAAAATACTTCACAAAATATATATATGTATGTTTAGGTAGAGAGATACCTTGGATATGCATGTATATAGCAAAAATACCTTACAAAACATATATATGTATGTTTAGGTAGCAAGATACCTTGGATATGCATGTATATAGCAAAATACCTCAAAAAAAAAAAAAAAAAAAAAAAAAAAAAACAAACAAGAAAAAGAAATAAACAGATGATAATAATAAAAAAAAAAAAAAGAAGGAGAAAAAAGAAAAATAAGTTGTCTAGCTGAAAAACCAACATGCTTTTGAAAAGAGACGATTTCCAACTTTTCTTTGAAAAAATTCATTGATCATAACCAATTTTTGGAAAATGTGTCTACACCTGAAGGGTGAATGCTGTGAAATTTCCCCGGACGCCCGAAATGGACTCGGATGAATGCACAAATTGATAAAAGAACATATTTTGGAAACATTGGGTTGATTAAAATAGAGGAAATGAATCCTGAGCCATAGCATCACATGACCATAAAAAGTTGACACTTGAGTGTCCACATAGGTGCATGCATGACCAGTTTTGCATAAAATTTCCAAATCATCATTTTTGCATTTGTGTCATGGAAATAATGTGGGGCATCCCTTTTATCCTTGAGCCAAACCAAACCCCGACATGTATCATGTCTAGCCATTCTACAAACCTTGAGCCAAAATCCTGACTCACCATAATCCTTACCCTCGGAAGCAAAAAGAAAGAGAAAGGAAATTCCCAATCAAAGAGTGGGAGAAAGAGAAAAAAGAAGAGAAAGGAAATTCCCAATCAAAGAGTGGGAGAAAGAAAAAAGAAAAGAAAGAAAATTCCCAACCAAAGAATGGGAGAAAGTAAAAAAGAAGGAAGCTCCTGGTCAAAGAAACCAGAAGAAATGTGCAGAGAGGTCTTTGGACCAGACAATATCTGAACAATACAGAATTGTCACCAAATGAACAAAAAAGGGGAAGGAAAGGAAACCACGACCTAAAATGGTCTTCCCCCCTTTAATTACCAACCAAAATTCCGTGCGCTAGCGACCCCTTTTTCTCGCCCCGCACTAAACAAAAAAAAAGAAAAAGAAAAAGCCAGGAAAATCAAAAGCCAAAAACACACAAAAACCGAAAGAAGAAACCACCAAAAGAACCCATTCCCAAGGGAAGCCCTATTGATCCATGATCACGCATGTAATTTTTGATTTGATAGGAAATAATTTGCAAATTCAAGTCATGACATATCTATGGTTCGGAATTAGGATGAAACACTTACCTGTGCGAGATTGATACACTTTGAGTGGATTTCTTCTATTTTTGTCGAACCCAGTGTTTCCTCTAAATGGTCATTTAGAAACGAAATGCTAACATCCAAAATCTCATTTATGGTTATGGGAGATTTCATCAGCAGACTCTCCTTCCCCGGTAGACGCATTGTTTGTCACTCAAAAAAGTATATGCTGCTCTAAATCAGTTGGAATATTTGTCTCTTTGCTAAAGCATGTTTGCATTTTAGTGGAGAAAACACCGAGACTTTTTCAAGTCTCACAAGTTATCCAGAACTACGTAAGTCTGAGTTCCTCATGGGAGGATACGTAGGAGCAAGAGCCTCGCTTTTGTCGACCACACCACCTTTTGTTATCCAGAACTACGTAGGTCTGAGTTCCTCATGGGAGGATACGTAGGAGCAAGAGCCTCGCTTTTGTCGACCACACCACCTTTTGTTATCCAGAACTACGTAGGTCTGAGTTCCTCATGGGAGGATACGTAGGAGCAAGAGCCTCGCTTTTGTCGACCACACCACCTTTTGTTATCCAGAACTACGTAGGTCTGAATTCCTCATTGGAGGATACGTAGGAGCAAGAGCCTCGCTTTTGTCGACCACACCGCCTTTTGTTGCCATGACTCAAGAGCTGATACGCGGAGATACCTTACGGTTATCCGCACCCTTTTGTCATCCAGAGCAGATGACAAGCAGAGACCAAGTTTGGTCATTCTGCACACATGATACGCGGAGATACCTTACGGTTATCCGCACCCCTTTGCTATTTAGACACAGTTGTGTCCGATGGCACGCAGAGACCAAGTTTGGTCATTCTGCACACATGATACGCGGAGATACCTTACGGTTATCCGCACCCCTTTGCTATTTAGACACAGTTGTGTCCGATGGCACGCAGAGACCAAGTTTGGTCATTCTGCACACATGATACGCGGAGATACCTTACGGTTATCCGCACCCCTTTGCTATTTAGACACAGTCGTGTTCGATGGCAAGCAGAGACCAAGTTTGGTCATTCTGCACACATGATACGCGGAGATACCTTACGGTTATCCGCCCCCCTTTGCCATTCAGACACAGTCGTGTTCGATGGCAAGCAGAGACCAAGTTTGGTCATTTTGCACACATGATACGCGGAGATACCTTACGGTTATCCGCCCCCCCTTTGCCATTCAGACACAGTCGTGTTCGATTGCAAGCAGAGACCAAGTTTGGTCATTCTGCACACATGATACGCGGAGATACCTTACGGTTATCCGCCCCCCTTTGCCATTCAGACACAGTCGTGTTCGATGGCAAGCAGAGACCAAGTTTGGTCATTCTGCACACATGATACGCGAAGATACCTTACGGTTATCCGCCCCCCTTGCTAGGCAGACACAGTTGTGTCCGATGGCAAGCAGAGACCAAGTCTGGTCATTCTGCACACATGATACGCGGAGATACCTTACGGTTATCCGCACCCCTTTGCTAGGCAGACACAGTTGTGTCCGATGGCAAGCAGAGACCAAGTCTGGT
>NC_016090.4:13444250-13604595 GCF_000004515.6 Glycine max | reverse complement strand
TGCTTGGCACCCATCATTAGGCAATTTATGAAATTCCAGGACATGCCGAAAAACCAAAAAAATGTTGATGCACAATCCGTAAGTTTCCGTGACACATCGGAAATCAAAAGGAAGCATCGTTGCATAATTAAGTGAGGTTCCGTAACATTCCGTAAGTCAAAAAGGGGATGATTATGTAATCCGCAAGGTTCCGTAACATTACGGAAAGAAAACAAGTATCGTTACGAAATTCGTAAGTTTCCGTAACTTTACGAAAAAAGGAATCACCAAAAAACAGCAGAGGGGGGTGAACTTAGTAAAAATGGGGGTGCAAATAGCACCCAGGCCCATTTGGGCCCTCCAGAAGATTCCTCCAAAAGGCGGTTGCTTCTGGAGGAAGCAACCCTGCTCGCCTGGGCGAGCTGAGCTCGCCTGGGCGAGCTGGGCGGCAACCACCTCCCCTATTTTGCTATAAATAGGGGAGGAATGCAAGAAGGAATGGATCCCAGCCCCTTAGGCACTTCTCTCTCTTTCGAATTTGCTTGGAAAAATTGTTTCCGTGAAGAAAATCTAAGCCGAGGCGCTTCCGAAACATTGCCGTAACGTTTTCCGTGAGGAATCTCGCAAAGGTTTCAACCGTTCTTCGACGTTCTTCATCCGTTCTTCATCGTTCTTCGATCTTCAACGGGTAAGTACCTCGAACCAAGCTTTTCGATTCATTCTATGTACCCATAGTGGTCCACATTGTGTTTCGTGCATTTTTATTCTCGTTTTGTTTACTTTTTATACCCCCTGTTGACGTGCTTAAGCCATTTTACTTAAGTCGTTTCTCGCTTAACTTGGAAATAAAATAAATTTCCACCGAACGTTTGAATTGTATTATCCATTAACTTCGGTTAAAATCAATTCCGACCGTTCGGTCGTGCCGTAACCACGTTGGAAATCAAAAAGAGGTAAAAAATAATATAATAATCAAAAAATATCTTTTTAGTAAAATAAAGCGGAAAATCAATCGGACGTTTTCTCTTTGGGATTTCTCATTCTTAATCGAATTGATTAATAACTAAAGTGAAACTAAGGCTAAAATCAACTCGCCTAGTCAAGCTCGTCCACAAAAATAGGCTTTTTAAGTTTGTCATTTCAATTTCTCACTAAGTAAAAATGGATCATTTTTAAGGTCCAACGCCTTAAAATGATCACCACTTAAGTAAAAAAGAATCATTTGATAAGAAAGAACTACGTAGGTCTGAGTTCCTCATTGAGGATACGTAGGAGCAAAAGCCCCGCTTTTGTCGACCACCCCAAGAGATCGTTAATGGTCCAATGCCTTAACGTTTCTCTCCTTTCAAAAACAAGAGATCGTTAATGGTCCAACGCCTTAACGTTTCTCCCCTTTCAAAATCAAAAGACCGTTTAATGGTTCAACACCTTAAATGACCTTTTGTTCAATAAAAACATATTTTGCAAAAAAGACAAAAACAACTTAAACCAAAACACTTTGTTCCAAAAGAACTACGTAGGTCTGATTTTCTCATCCCAAATTGAGGAATACGTAGGAGCAAAGGGAAACACCCTTGTCGACCACAAAAAGAGAAAATATAAAAAGGGTATAAAGGATATAAGAACATAAAAGGGGACATAAAAATCAAAGTCATGTTTGCACATTCGATTAAAGGCTGCCGTCCCTTGGGACGGGCGTGTGGGGTGCTAATACCTTCCCCGTGCGTAAATACAACTCCCGAACCTTTCAACTTAAAAGTTCGTAGATCGCGTCTTTTCCGGTTTTTCCGACGTTTTCCTCAAATAAACGTTGGTGGCGACTCCGCGCGTATTCCCTTCGTGGAACACGCATCCCGCGAGTCTCGTGTCGCCCTCCCGCCGAAGGGTAGGTTGCGACACATGGGTATCTCCTTTCTTCCTCTTTGCCCCAGTTGCTCCGATCCTCCTAGTGTTGGTACCTGTGGAGGAGACGTAATTGAACTTCCCTCTCTTCAAGCCTACCTCGATCCTTTCCCCGGCGAATACCAAGTCTGCGAAGTTGGAGGGCATGTAGCCTACTAATTTCTCATAGTAAAACACAGGCAAGGTATCTACCATCATGGTAACCATTTCCCTTTCGACCATGGGAGGGGCTACTTGCACTGCCAGGTCTCTTCAATGCTGAGCGTATTCTTTAAAGGACTCGCTTTCCCATTTAACCATGTTCTGGAGCTGAGTCCGGTCGGGAGCCATGTCAGAGTTGTATTGATACTGCCTAAGGAAAGCGGTAATCAGATCCTTCCAAGTGCGGATGCGGGAAGCTTCTAGATTAGTGTACCAGATGACCGCTGCCCCAGCCAGGCCATCTTGGAAGAAATGCATCAACAACTTCTCGTCCCTGGAATACGCGCCGATTTTGCGACAATACATTTTGAGATGATTCTTAGGACAAGTCGCCCCTTTGTACCTATCGAAATCAGGTACCTTGAATTTCGGAGAGATGACGACGTCCGGCACTAAGCAAGTCGCCCCAGTGTGCTTCTTTCTTGTCCTACCACGTTTGGGATTGGGTGGTGCGCGGTAGCAAGGAGAGTTAGGTCTGCTTCGGCAGCCGAACTAACAGCAGCGGCGGTGGCCACGTTATTCTCCATTAGTTGTCTTATTCCTAGCATGGCATCCATCATGGAAGCCATTTGCTCTTTCAAAGCCGACATGTCGACTTTCATCTGTTCCTGTACTTCCTCTTGGTCACCCATCATCCTAGATTTGGATCTGGTGCGATAGGGATGCCTTGGGGTGCGCTTAGTTATGACATTTTTCCTAAAAAACCAAACATGAGGAGTACGTAAAAAATGAATGTATGCTAGAGATAAAATGTGGGAGTGATTTGATTCGCACTGATTTTGGAGTAAAAACGCGGGATAAACGCATTTTATATGGGCCATTAAGTCTATCAAGATCTAAGTGACAATACAAACTCCCTAGCGGTTCCTAATTATATGGGCCATTAAGTCTATCATATGCTGACAATAGCTGAGGAGTCCGTGGATTTCCTGGGGGGCGGAGTAGGCGTCCGCCATTGCTTTGGCCTTGGCCAGCAATCGAGGAAGTTCTTGACTCCCGTTCAAAGTAAGAGCAAATCGGTCCATCCACATTGTTGCCTCTTGATGTAATGAGTCAATCACCCTTCCTCTAGCCTCCTTTTCCGCATACACTCGGGCATATTCGTCCGCCACTTTGTGCTCGTGGGTCGTGGCTAGATTTAATTCTTCTTGGTACTTGCTGATGATGGCTAACATGTTGGTCTCGGTCTCGCATAACCGCTGAGACAAGCTTCTCTTGGACCTTAGGCAAATCCTCAATTCATCCTTCAAGAGCAAATTGTCTACTCGTGATTGGTCCCTTTCCTCTCTCCGGAGCTTAAGCTCGCTGTTACTGCCCCACAGAGCCCCTCGGAATTTGTTCCGGCCATGTTCTTCCCTACGGGCCCTTTTGGTCTCTTGTTCCAAGGCCTTGGTGGTGGCTATATTTACGTCTCTCAGTTCGGCGTTCTCCTTTCAGATCCTAATAGCTGCTGTTTGAACTTTTCTTTGACTGTTTGGGCTTTCTCGAGTTCTGCCTCTTCGCCCTCCCTTGGAGCTTTAACTTCCACCCCCTTAGTGGTTCTCAAATTCGGGAGCCAATCCAGACCTTGTGTGTAGGCTTTCAACCACCTATGGTAGCCACCGATAGGCCCGTTGCTACTGCCTCTGAGTTCCTTGTCCTTCTTTTGCACCATCTCCAATGCCTTGCGGACCTTCTGAAGTGCCTCCACGTTGGTTGTATTGAAACCTCGTGAAATAATAGGTGTGAGGTCTTCCTCTAATGGTGCCCCTCTCATAGGGTAGCCCAGTTGTCTTATGGCGAGGATGGGATTGTAATTAATGCAACCCCTTGTCCCCATCAAGGGAACATTTGGAAATCCTCTGCACGAAATAAGAATCCCGGTTCTTCCTTCTTTCCATCGGGGGAACAAGTTGACAAATGCTCCTTCTTTGCTTGCTAAGAGTCGGTCCCAACTTGCCTCTTTTTTCTCTATGCATGACCGGTGGCCTTCTAGCGGGCAAGCATGTCTCACCTCTTGGCGGAAAAGGTGTGAAACCAACCATACGTAGAGGGTCGGAGTACAGCAAACAATCCTTGTACTGTTCTTTTCACATCTTCGGTCGAAGGTGTCATATAGATTGGCTAAGATAGTGACAACCAGGCTTTCCTTGCGGTCATGAAAGGCAAGAAAAGCGTCAATCGCTGTCTGGTCCACCAACCCATCCATATTTGGAAAGAGGACCCCTCCGAAGATCAAAAGTGCGAGGATGTCCATGAACGGGGCCCATTCGCCTTTACCTGCCAAGACTCTTGCTTTTGCTTCCAAACATTTCCTCGGTACTCCAACCACCCCATTTTTGACTTGCTTTCTGTGGTCTGATTCCTGTGTCGAGATTTGGACTATCTTAGAAATTCTAGCTAAAGAGGGATAAAATCCCGAGAAGAGGTATGGTTTCCTTCCTCCCAGAAGGCATCCCAGGATTTCTTCAAACTCTTCCACCGTGGGTGATAACTGGAAGTCCCCAAAGGTGAATCACCTCAATGGCTGGTCATAATATTGGGCGAGGGAGGCAATGGTCTCTGTGGAGACCTCTGCCATGGATAGGTCCCAGATCTTACCGTAAGCTTTGCGAAAAGCTTGTCGCTGGAGCTAACCCATCAACTGTCCTAACTCTTTCAGACTGGCGACTCCTAGGATCTTGACCTTGACTTGATAGAACCTCTTTTTAAGCGAAGGCGCTTGACTCGATCCCATGTTTTACTAAAGTGAAACAAAACCTAGTGCGAATCAAGACTCCGACATCTATCATGGGTGGAATGGATGAATGCATGAAGAAATGCATATGGCACAAATGCATTTTATGAATATGGGAGCCCGGGAGATTGTCCCCTTCTTAGACACAACATTCGGGCAGCATGGCGCCCGACGTATGCATTTAAGAAGGCGACACGGACCCTCCGTCGGTTCGTGACAAAGTGAGGGGATCAAGACGCAACCCGTGCATGATGCAGATGCGAAAAAAGGCACAACACGGGGATGTATATAGTATGACAATATCCACAAATAATCATACAACAAAGGCGTACATGACATTTTAGACTACATGCATGGCAGTGTTTAAAAAGGCACGCAGCGTGTTTGCTTCGTGCTCCTATTTTAGGGACCTAAACGGGAGGAACTAAAAGGCTTTTAGTGATAATTCCCAAGGTGGTCATATCTCTCTTGATGGTTTCTAGAGGTATCATGCCCTTCGAAAAAACATATTGTGGCAGTAGGGACTACCATAAACAATATGTTATCAAAGAGAAAAACTCTAGATGAGGGTTCACTGTTATCAAGCAAGTCAGAGACCTAGCATGATCACAAATTCACCTCCACTCCTTATGTTCCCATGGACCCGGGTATAGGGCCCCTTTTCAACTCACCGTGGGTACAAATAGTGTTGGTGTTTGTGTGCATCAAATGAATAAATAACTATCTCATGCATACCTTTCAAAAACACACTAAAAGCATCAAAGAGTTATATATACAAGAACATAAGGAAAAAAGAAAAAAGGAACAAAGGAGAAGTCATGGTAAGGAATGCACACTGATTTATTGGCCTAACTCTCTAAAAACAGTCCTCAGTGGAGTCGCCAACTATCGCAACCTACCCTTCGGCGGGAGGGCGACGCGAGACTCATGGGTGCGTCTTCCAAGAAAGGAAAATGCACGGAGTCGCCACCAACGTTTATTCGAGGAAAACGTCAAAAAAACCAGAAAACGTGTAGTCTACGAACTTTAAGTGTGAAAGGTTTGGGAGTTGTGTTTACGCACGGGGATGGTATTAGCACCCCAAGCATCCGTCACAAACGACGGCAGCCTTTAATCAAGTGTGCAAATATGACTTCAATTTGTTTTATTTTCCCTTTTACTTTTTTATGTCTTTTTATGCCTTTTGTATTTTTTATTTTTTTGTGGTCGACAAGGGTGTTTCCATTGCTCCTAGTATTCCTCAATTATGATAAGGTAATCAGACCTACGTAGTTCTATGAGCACTAAACGTTGGTTAAGTTGTTTTTATCCTTTTTGCAAGATATATTGTGACCAAACAAAAAGTCGTTTAAGGCGTTGGACCATTTAAACGATCTTTGATTCTTTTGAAAGGAGAGAAACATTAAGGCATTGGACCATTAAAGATCTCTTGGTTTTAGGAAGTAGTGACAAAGTTACATGTTGACTTTAGGTTTTCGAAAGTCCAAGTTAACCAATAAAAGCAAAGAGGACCATTTAAGGCGTTGGACCTTAAGACGGTATTTTGTGTGTTTTTATGGACAAAGCTTGATTTGTGAGTTGATTTTAGCTTTAGTTTCACTTTGGTTATTAGTCAATTCAATTAAGAAAAATCCCAAAGAAAAGCGTCCGATTGATTTTTTTTTTTGAATATTTTATTCAAAGATATTTTGATTACTTTATTATTATTTTGCCTCTTTTGGTTTTAAACGTGGTTACGACGTGAAAGATCGGTTGAATTTTATTTTAATAGAGATTAAATGATATTACAACTCAAATGATTGGTGGAAATTCATTTTATTATTTACTAGACGAGAAAACGGCTTAAATAAATGGTTAAATCACATCAAAAGGGGGTTCGGGAAACAAACAAAATGAAAATAAAAGCTCGCGAAACAAGTGGGGACCACTAAGGGTACATTGAATGAATTGAAAGATTCGATTTTCGGGAACTTACCGGTTGAAGACCGAAGAACGACGAAGAATGAACGAAGAATGATGAAGAATGGTGAAGAATCTTCACGAAATCGCTCACGGAAATGTCTCAGTAGCGTTAGGAAGCGCTTCGGCGTGGATTTTCTCCACAGAAACAATTTTTCTCACTAATTTCAAGAGAATCCTAAATACCAGAAGCGCTTCGGCGTTGCCGCCCAGCTCGCCCAGGCGAGCTGGGTTGCTTCCACCAGAAGGCACCTCCTTTTGTTGGAACCCCCTAGAAGGCCCAAGTGGGCCTGGTTGCTATTTGCACACCCCTTTTTACTAAATACACCCCATTTTGCTTTTTTGCTGATTCCTTTTTTGTAACGTTACAGAACTTTACGGATTACGTAACGACACTTATTTTCTTTCCAGAATGTCACGAAACCTTACGGATTACGTAACAATTCCCTTTTTGACCTCTGGTAATCAATTACTACCTTCTGGTAATCGATTACTAGAGATTAAAACTCTTTGGTAAATGATTTTGTGAAAACTTCATGTGCTACTCAATGTTTTGAAAAAAAATTTAGTACTTATCTTGATTGAGTCTTCTCTTGATTCTTGATCTTGATTTTTCTTGAATCTTTGCTTAACTCTTGATTCTTTGGCATCATCAAAATAACCTTGGAAGACATTGCTTCCACTAAAGCATGCATCTACATGATCAAGGCAAAAGCACATTTAAATGATGTACTGATAACATAGAGAACACATAAAACATCATTAAATAGATATACAGGTATTTACATCAAGTACCTACAAGGAAGAACCAATAGAGGATTTAGCTCTCCATATCTGGGAAGCTTCCTTTACAACAAAGAAAAGAGAAAAATGAAGGATTGAAGAAATACAAGTAGTGGGGATGTCTCCTCCACCTCTAGAACCTCATAATCACTCACAAACTCATCTCATGCTCTCAGGATGGCTTCCTCTTCAAGCTCAGTTCTCTGTCAGTCTTCGCACAACAAACGCTCTCAAAACTCTCTGGAACTTGGACCTTTCTCTCTCTAGAAATCTCTAAACATGTAGAAGCTTTGAGAATTGCCCAAACTCCCTCTCCCTTTCTAATTTCAAGCTTAAATAGGTGACCTTGTTGGTGCTTGCACGCTTAGCGCAACTCCGACTCACTTAGCGTGCATAAGTGAATTTCGGCTTGGCGCTCGTCTTCTCGCTTAGCGGATCCATACAAGTGGTGTGCTTAGCGAGATGAGCCCTTGCTTAGCATGTGTGTCTAGCTCATCCTCATTCCAGATTCTTCCTCGCGCTCAGCCGCAAGAGTGGTGCGCTCAGCGGATGGCTCGCTAGCGAGAAGTTGAAAATAAACACTTCATAAACTTGCCTAATTAACCTGAAATTGAAAGGAAATGATTATTAAATACATAAAAATGGAGTACTAAGTACTTATTACCTATATTTAACAAAAAGTAATTACAACACTACAAAATAACCATAAATGGGAGGAGTTAGATACAATTTTCACAGATTTCTTACACAAAAGTTAGTCGTATTCATCGACTAATAGAAGGACCCAACGCTTTTACTTATTTGTTTTCACACTCAATAGTTCATGTTTACTGTTTCTTTGATTACAATAGAATATACCTATGTTTTCAATTCATGATACTTAATTCTTTTTACAAATAGCTATATTTTGAATGACGCTTTTCCAAGTAAAACAGGTTCCCTGAGTTTGATACTCGGATCATTCTGTTTTAATTATTTACTTGACGATCTGGTGCACTTGCCTATAGATTTTGCACCCACACAAACAAGTAGTATTCCTAGGGGTGGAATCAAGTATTTTGATGTCGTTGCTGGGGAATGTTCTTTTTATTTAGAAAAGTTTAGTTCAAATTGCAGGCGTTTATTTTTTTATATTTTTTTATTCATTGTTTATTTTGTGAAGATTTAGTTACTACATAATTCATTGTTCTTTGTAATTGGTTAACTGTTGTTTTGCTTGTTTTGCATGCAAAGAAGGTCTTCTGCAGGTGTTTTGATTCCCATAGACTTGGAAATTAATGCAACTTGCAGGAAAAGGAACGCCGAAAGAAATAGAAAGTTTTTGTAGGATGTTGAGGCAACAACAATTCAGGAAGAACCTCTATCTTTTGAGGCATCTTCTAGTTTTCCAAAACAAGGGGAATCTCACACATTATTAATTGAAGCCAATATCATGGCTGATGAACAAAGACGAGTGACCTTGGAAGATTACTCAAGTACTTTTGTGCCGCAATTCTTCACAAGCATTGCACGGCTGCCAGAGGTACAAGTTCAGAATATAACCTATACACATTCATTAATTTAGTTGATTCAGAACAATTTGTTTCATGGTTTGCCGAATGAAGACCCGTATGCACATCTAGCTACCTATATTGAGATATGCAATACTGTTAGAATAGTTGGTGTGCCTGAGGATGCTGTTAGATTGAGCATGTTTTCATTTTCTTTGTCTAGAGAGGCAAAAAGATGGCTCCATTCATTTAAAAGGTAATAGTCTTAAGACTTGGGATGAAGTGGTTGAAAAATTCTTGAAGAAATACTTCCTAGAGTCCAAGACTGCCGAAGGAAAAGCTGCCATCTCATCCTTTCATCAATTTCCAGACGAGTCTTTGAGTGAGGCTTTGGAAAGATTTCCTGGGTTACTAAGAATGACGCCTACTTATGGATTTTCAGAACCAATCCAGCTCAATATTTTCATTGACGGGTTAAGGCCACAATCCAAGCAGCTTTTGGATGCTTCTGCAGGGGGAAAAATAAAATTGAAGACTCCTGAAGAAGCCATGGAATTAATTGAGAATATGGCTACTAGTGACCATGCAATCTTGCGTGATAGAGCACAGATCCCAACCAAAAGAAGCCTGCTGGAGCTTTCACCATAGGACGCTTTGTTGGCCCAAAACAAGCCTATTGAAGCATTAACAAGTTGCCAACTCAATTGCATTCTGGACAACCTTCACCCTCTTCTATTTTGCATGTTGCATGTTGTGTTATATGTGGTGGAGCACATGGTTCTGGCTGCTGCATTCCCACAGAAGATACAACACATGAAAGTAACTATATGGGGAACCAACCAAGATTGAACTTTAATGCAGGTGGGTATTCTGGATTTCAGCATGGCCAGCAATATAATTAGCAATAGGAACAGTGGAGAACTCACCCTGGCAATCAGTTCAATAAAGACCAGGGTAGGCCATCTAACAGGCCATCACAACAAGGGCCTAGTCTTTATGATAGAACAACGAAGCTAGAAGAGACTCTTGCTCAGTTCATGCAAGTATCCATGTCCAATCAAAAGAGCACCGAGAAAGCCATCAAGAATCTAGAAGTCCAGGTGGGACAATTGGCAAAACAACTGGCAAACCGACCATCAAGCAGCTTTGGAGCCAACACAGAGAAGAATCCTAAGGAGGAGTGCAAGGCTGTTATGACTAGAAGCAAAATGGTAAGCATGAATGAAGGAGAGAATAGGATAGGTGAAGAAAAACAATAGCTGGTGACTGAGCCAGCAATTGACCTAATGGTTGAACCTTTGAGTGAGACTGAGGAAGAAGTGGAAGTATAAGATAATCAGCAGAAGGAGATACCAATAATTATGAGTGAAAAAGAAATAAGTGAGAAGGAAAAGAAGGAAAAAGAAAAAGAAAATGAAAAAAATGAAAATGAAAAAGAGAGAAAAGAAGAGAAGAGAAAAAGCAAGAGTGAGTGTGCTAGAGAGAAAAAGAAAGAAGCATCTTCAGCTGAAGGGAGAGAAATACCATATCCTTTGGTACCTTCTAGGAAGGACAAAGAAAGACATCTAGCTAGATTCCTGGATATTTTCAAGAAGCCAGAAATTACCATGCCCTTTGGAGAAACTCTACAGCAGATGCCACTCTATGCTAAATTTCTTAAAGATATGCTAACTCAAAAGAACAAGTACATCCTTAGTGACACCATAGTCATGAAGTTTTTGTTGGCAAAGCTCTTATTGATTTGGGAGCCAGTATTAATTTGATGTCACTTTCAGTGTGCCGAAGACTTCGAGAGTTGGAGATAATGCCTACTAGGATGACTTTACAGTTAGCATATCACTCCATCACCACACCTTATGGAGTGATTGAGGATGTTCTGGTTTGGGTCAACCATCTTATCTTTCCTATTGACTTCGTTGTAATGGAAATTGAGGAAGATCCAAATATTCCCTTAATTTTGGGACGTCCATTTATGTCTACTGCAAGCTGTGTAGTGGACATGGGGAAGAAAAAGTTAGAAATGGGTATTGAAAACCAACAGGTTAGCTTCGATTTATTAAATGAAGAAAGAAAATTGTTGGACCAGAATGTTTGTTTACAGGTGAAGGAGTTTGATGAGAAGGTTCTGAAGGCGAGAACCAAGATTGATCTAGGATAACAAAGAACTTTGCGTCAAGCTAATGGCGTTAAAAGAGCACTTACTAGGAGGCAACCCAACCCTTTTTAATTTTTTTTTTCTTGCATTCTAGTTCAGTTAGATTGCTTGTGATTGTGTGTTTTCAGCATGTTTAGTATTGAGAAAGGGGTTTGTAGGTTTTGTGAAGAGATGGACAGAAAAATAACTTAGAAAATTTTCTGTGGTCCACGCGCTAAGCGTAGCCCTCACACTAAGCGCCATTTCCTTCACGCACTAAGCGAGCTGTTGTTCATGCTAAGCGCCTTGACCCCTGATCATTGGCTGGATGGTCCCGCTAAGTGAGTGCTTAGTGCTAAGCCCAAAAACCTCTCTGGATTTTAATTCTTTCGAATTGGGCTTAGCGCGAACGCTCGCTAAGCGCAATTCCTTCTCTATAATTGCAATTATTAGAATTGTGCTAAGCGCGGGCCATTACTGCATTTAATGAGCATTAATTTGTTAAGCACAACCTTTGGCGGCTAAGCGCAAGTTGCAGTGTAGAAGAAATCTTCATGATGAATCAAGATTGATTCAAAGAGTTTTGATGATAACAAAGATGATGACAAAAAGCTCAAAAGTCAAGAACACTTCATGATAACAAAGATGATGATCTCAAGAATCAAAGAATGAGTTCAAGATTGAATCAAGAACACTTCAAGGTTCTAAAGGAAATTTGATTTCAAGAATCAAGAATCAAGTTTCAAGATTCAAGTTCCAAGAATCAAGATCAAGATTCAAGACTCAAGATTCAAGAATCAAGAGAAGACTCAATCAAGATAAGTATTAAAAAGTTTTTTCAAAAACTGAGTAGCACGTGAATTTTTCTCAAAACCTTTTACCAAAGAGTTTTTACTCTATGGTAATCGATTACCAGATTATTGTAATCGATTACCAGTAGCAAAATGGTTTTCAAAAAGCTTTCAACTGAATTTACAACGTTCGAATTGATTTCAAAATGTTGTAATCGATTACAATGATTTGGTAATCGATTACTAGTGTGTTTGAACGTTGGAATTCAAATTAAATTGTGAAAAGTCACATCCTTTCACAAAAAAGCTTTGTGTAATCGATTACACTGATTTGGTAATCGATTACCAGTGATAGTTTCTGAACAAAATCAAAAGTTGTAACTCCTCCAAAGGTTTTCAAGTTTTTCTAAAGGTTATAACTCTTCTAATGGTTCTCTTGACCAGACATGAAGAGTCTATAAAAGCAAGACCTTGATTTGCATTTGAACAACACTTACAACCTTTACAAACAACTTTTCCACATATTCTTTTACAACCTTTGAATCTCTTTGAACTTCTTCTTCTTCTTCTTCCTTTGCCAAAAGCTTTCTAAAGTTTTCTGGTTTTTCAAACCTTGAAAACAAAACTTGTGCTATTCATCTTTTTCATTCCCTTCTCCCTTTGCCAAAAAGAATTCGCCAAGGACTAACCGCCTGAATTCTTTTTGTGTCTCTCTTCTCCCTTTTCCAAAAGAATAAAGGACTAACCACCTGAATTCTTTTGTGTCTCCCTTCTCCCTTGTCAAAGAATTCAAAACGACACAGTCTGAGAATTCTTTTGATTATTCCCTTTCCCATATACAAAAGATTTCAAAGGACTAACCGCCTGAGATTTCTTTTATATCCCCATTCACAAAGTTTCAAAGGTTTAACCGCCTGGGAACTTTATCTTAACACATTGGAAGGTACATCCTTTGTGGTACAAGTAGAGGGTACATCTACTTGGGTTGTTGACTGAGAACAAAAGAGGGTACGTCTCTTGTGGATTAGTTCTAGTGGAGGGTACATCCTCTAGGTTGTTCGAAGAGAACAAGAGAGGGTACATGCCTTGTGGATCTTTGCTTGTAAAAGGATTTTTACAAGGTTGAAAAGAAATCTCAAGGACCACAGGTCGCTTGGGTACTGGATGTAGGCACGGGTTGTTGTCGAACCAGTATAAAAACTCTTGTGTGTTTGTCTCCTTCTTCCCTACTCTTTTAATTTCCGTTGTGCACTTTAATTTCCGCTTTTACTTTTGGTTAAGTTTCTTTTTTGTTCTTCATTTACTTAACAACATAGTAAAATCCTCGAAAGAGTAAATTTTCAATTAGTAAAGGTTTTGGAATAATTAATTCAACCCCCCCTTCTTAGTTATTCTGAGGCCACTTGATCCAACATGCAGGACCAATCAAAGTTGTAGTACCCACTTAGCGCGACCTTGCGCGCTAAGGCCAAAATCTTCTCTGGAATTTTAACATTTTGAATTGGTCTTAGCGAGCAAATGCACTAAGCGCAGGGGCTTTTAAAACTCAAACATCAAATGGACATGCTAAACGCAGTTGTGCGCTAAGTGCACCATACGAAACTGCCAAAAATTATAAGGTACTTGCCTTAGGCAGTTACCATTTCACTCTTGTTGTGCATTAAGGCCATTCACTGCATCTGCCCTCACCTTGCTTCATCTCCCTGTATTCCGGCACCTTTGCTATTCTTTGCATTCATCTACATAATCCAAGTATGTTTCTTTACTTTACTACCATTTATGTCCCAAGTTTCCAACCCTAGATTAAATAAATTAGTGTCTGTTAGGTAGAATCTCTGACATACTTAGTGGTAGGTGAGTTGTGATGGATCAAGTGGCCTCGGAATAATTAGGAAGGGGGGTTTAATTAATTATTAATGTGTCTTAACTAATTAAAAAATTTATCCTTCTTAATGTTACTAGATTCAATTAGGCTTTTACTACTAAGTTGAGAAAGTAAAGAACATAAACAATAACTTAACCAAAAGTAAAAGCGGCAATTAAAAGTGCATAGCGGAAATTAAGGAGTGTAGGGAAGAAGACAAACACAAGATTTATATTGGTTCGACAACAACCCGTGCCTACATCCAGTCCCCAAGCAACCACCGGTTCTTGAGATTTCCAATAACCTTGTAATATTCTTTACAAGCCAAAGATCCACAAGGGATGTACCCTCCCTTGTTCTCTTTGAACAACCAAGTGGATGTATCCTCCACTTGAACTGATCCACAAGAGATGTACCCTCTCTTGTTCTCAATATAACAACCCAAGTAGATGTACCCTCTACTTGTGCCACAAAGGATGTACCCTCCAATGTGTTAGGACAAAGAATTCTTAGGCGGTTAGTCCCTTGAATTCTCTGTGAGGGGGATAGAAAAGATATCTCAGGCGGTTAGTCCTTTGAAATCTTTTGTATAAAAGGAAAGGGAAAAAGATATCTTTGGCGGTTAGTCCTTTAAAATCTTTTGTAAGAAACAAAAGATATCTCAGGCAGTTAGTCCTTTGAAATCTTTTTTCAAGAGGGAGAAGGGAAGAAACAAAAGAATCTCAGGCGGTTAGTCCTTTGAATCTTTTGGTAAGAGAAAGAAGTGAATGAAGAAGAAGAGTAGCACAAGTTTTTGAACAATGAACTTTTCTTGGAAGAGAAAGTATTGAACAAAAACACTTAGAAAAAAGTTGAGAAATGAATCAGAAAGTTCTGTAAAAACCACTTTTTTAAATTCATGCTTGTCACTGCTCGTTGGGAAACGACCTAGGATCACTTCCTAGTTACTGCATTTTCATGTTTATTTGATTCGGGTACGGCCTCGATCAAATTTGGCGCCGTTGCCGGGGAGCAGTGTCCAAAGGTTCATAATAGCTAGCTAGTGTTGTGTGTTTAATCCTTTCGTGTTTTATGTTTAATTGTTAGTATTGTGTTAGTATGTGTGTTAGTGTTGATTAGTGTCCTGGTATTTTGTTTAATGTGTGTTCTGTTTCAGTTTTACCATTAAGCGTTTCCCCTGTTTCAGTCTTGGGTGTTTTGCTGTGAAGATTGTGCTTGAAAACAGAGTAGTAGTAGAAATCAGCTTGCGGAAAAATAGAGTAGTAGTAGAAATCAGCTTACGGAAAAACAGAGTAGTAGTAGAAATCAATTAGAGACGGATTTTAGCGACCACCCATGCTGAATTAATTGGGATTTTTTGTTTTAGTAGCTAGGGTTGTTATTTTTGGCTGAATTTTTTTGTGGTAACTTCTTTTAATCCATATTTTGTGGGAAAAATAGCTAGAGCCTTTAGTTTGGTCAGATTTGAAAGTTCCAAAAAACTAGCAAATTTTGTGTTTGTCAAAACTTCAAAAGCCATAACTTTTGCTCCGGTTATCAGAATCGCAATTATTATATATGCATTTGGGGTAGAAAAAATTTCCTACGCCATGGCAGGCAGCCATAGGCCGGCTGAGGTCTCCATCGTCCAAAAAAAGCGATTCTGTCAAAAGTTTTTTATTTTTCAAGTTTTATTCACTTATTTTTCTTAACCTACCTATTTTAGCTTTCATAGTTAGACTTTGAATTTTTGTCTGAAATTTTTTGTGCTATCTTCTCATCATTTTATAAGGTTGCTCACAAAATTTCAAGTCATTTGGATATCATTTGAGGGTAGCTGTAGTTCAAACCTACACCTTTATTTACATGACAAGGCAACTAGTTGTGTGCTTGCTGAATGTAGTGTATGACTAGAGGCAATCCATCTGACTTACAACCCTTTGATCCTGACATAGATAGGACATTTCATAGATTAGTTAGGCATCATTTTATACCTTTTTATCATTCTGAGCATTCCATAACTGGTGAATCTGTGCATTCTGTTATTGGTGATTTTGAACATCCTGATCTTGAGCATTATAATTTTGAGCATTCTGATTCTGAGCATTCTGATTTTGCACATTCTGAGAACATGGCACAACCTCCACCTCGTGAGAGGACTCTAAGGGAAATGGCTGCACCTGATTTCACCTATGAAAGCTTGTGCATCCAATACCCTGATGAGGATGTCCCATATGTTCTTAAAACTGGACTGATTCATTTGCTTCCAAAGTTTCATGGCCTTGCAGGTGAAGACCCGCACAAACATTTGAAAGAATTTCACATTGTCTGCTCCACCATGAAACCCCTAGATGTCCAAGAGGATCACATATTTCTGAAGGCTTTTCCTCATTCATTAGAGGGAGTGGCAAAGGACTGGCTGTATTACCTTGCTCCAAGGTCCATCACGAGCTGGGATGACCTTAAGAGAGTATTCTTAGAAAAAATTTTCCCTGCTTCCAGGACCACAGCCATCAGGAAGGATATCTCAGGTATTAGACAACTCAGTGGAGAGAGCCTGTTTGAGTACTGGGAGAGATTTAAGAAACTATGTGCCAGTTGCCCCCACCATCAGATTTCAGAACAGCTTCTTCTCCAATATTTTTATGAAGGACTCAGTAATATGGAGAGAAGTATGATAGATGCTTCCAGTGGTGGAGCCCTTGGAGATGACCCCTGCTGAAGCCAGAAATTTAATTAAGAAGATGGCCTCCAACTCCCAGCAGTTTAGCGCCAGAAATGATGCCATAGTCATTAGAGGAGTGCATGAGGTAGCTACAAACCCATTTGCATCATCTGAAACTAAGAAGCTTGAAGGCAAACTGGATGCGTTGGTCAACTTGGTAACCCAACTGGCCGTGCATCATCGCAAGGGTTTGTGGTTTGTGCTCCTCTGCTGACCACCATACAGACCTTTGCCCTTCCATGCAGCAACCTGTAGCAATTGAGCAACCTGAAGCTTATGCTGCAAATATTTACAATAGACCTCCTCAACCTCAGCAGCAAAATCAACCACAGCAGAGCAATTATGACCTTTCCAGCAACAGATACAACCCTGGATGGAGGAATCACCCTAACCTCAGATGGTCCAGCCCTTAGCAACAACAACAGCAGCCTGCTCCTTCCTTCCAAAATGCTGCTGGCCCAAGCAGACCATACATTCCTCCACCAATCCAACAACAGCAACAACCCCAGAAACAACCAATAGTTGAGGCCCCTCCACAACCTTCCCTCGAAGAACTTGTGAGGCAAATGACTATGCAGAACATGCAGTTTCAGCAAGAGACCAGAGCCTCCATTCAGAGCTTAACCAATCAGATGGGACAATTAGCTACTCAATTGAATCAACAACAGTCCCAGAATTCTGACAAGCTGCCTTCTCAAGCTGTCCAAAACCCCAAAAATGTCAGTGCCATTTCATTGAGGTCGGGAAAGCAGTGTCAAGGACCTCAACCCGTAGCACCTTCCTCATCTGCAAATGAACCTGCCAAACTTCACTCTATTCCAGAAAAAAGGTGATGACAAAAATCTACCTAACAATTTCTGTGCAGGTGAATCTTCTTCCACAGGTAATTCTGATTTGTAGAAGCAGCACATTCCCCCTCTTCCATTCCCTCCAAGAGCAGTTTCCAACAAAAAAATGGAAGAGGCAGAGAAAGAGATCTTGGAAACGTTTAGAAAAGTAGAGGTAAACATACCTCTGTTGGATGCAATAAAGCAAATTCCAAGATATGCCAAATTCTTGAAGGAGCTGTGCACTAATAAGCGGAAGCTTAAAGGAAGTGAACGCATTAGCATGGGCAGAAATGTCTCCGCATTGATTGGTAAATCTGTTCCTCAAATTCCTGAAAAATGCAAAGATCCAGGTACATTCAGCATACCTTGTATTATAGGGAATAGTAAGTTTGACAATGCCATGCTAGATTTAGGAGCCTCTGTTAGTGTCATGCCTCTGTCGATTTTTAATTCTCTATCTCTAGGTCCCTTGCAGTCAACTGATGTGGTAATTCATTTAGCTAATAGAAGTGTTGCCTATCCTGTTGGTTTCATAGAAGATGTCTTAGTTAGAGTTGGTGAACTGATTTTCCCTGTTGATTTTTATATCTTGAATATGGAAGATGGATTTTCTCAAGGATCAGTTCCCATCATTCTAGGCAGACCCTTTATGAAAACTGCTAGAACTAAGATAGATGTTTATGCAGGCACACTGTCCATGGAGTTTGGTGATATAACTGTTCATTTTAATATTCTGGATGCTATGAAATACCCATCTGAAGATCTTTCTGTATTTCGTGCTGAAATAATTGACCATGTTGTTGATGAATACATGACTGATCTTTATTCTAATCTGCATGCCTCTCACTCTTCATGCATTGAGTCTGAAATTGTACTTGATCATATGTCTGAATTTGATGCTGAGAGTGAATCTGAGAGTGATATTGACTGCATGCCTGGTGGTGGTGTTTTACCTCTTGAGATTGATATTATAGAGTCAGATAGGACTAACCATGTTTCAGGAAGTACACATACCTCTGACTTTCTTTATGAGGTAAAGGCTGAGAAACCATCTCCTTCTACCACTGTCCAGCCGACCACACCAGAATTGAAGCCTCTGCCATCAAATTTAAAATACGCTTACTTGGATGATAGCAAGAGTTTTCCAGTGATTATATCTGCCTCCCTTGCTGATGAGCAAGAGGAGAAGTTGTTGTCAGTTCTCAAGAAGCATAAGAAGGCTATAGGCTGGACCCTGGCGGACATTCCTGGTATTAGCCCATCCACATGTATGCATCGAATAAATTTAGAGGATGGAGCTAAACCAGTAAGACAGCCACAGAGAAGACTCAACCCGGTGATTCTTGATGTAGTGAAGAAGGAGATAACCAAGCTTTTGCAAGCTGGAATCATTTATCCTATCTCCGACAGCCAATGGGTGAGTCCCGTCCAGGTAGTCCCGAAAAAGACTGGCCTCACAGTGATCAGAAAAGAGAAGGAGGAGCTGATTCCTACTCGGGTGCAGAACAGTTGGAGAGTCTGCATTGACTATTGGAGGCTGAACCAGGTTACCAAAAAGGACCATTTTCCCCTGCCATTCATTGACCAGATGCTTGAACGCCTGGCAGGTAAATCCCACTACTGTTTCCTTGATGGTTTTTCTAGTTATATGCAAATTACTATTGCTCCTGAGGATCAGGAAAAGACCACATTCACCTGCCCCTTCGGCACTTTTGCTTATAGGAGGATGCCTTTCGGCCTGTGCAATGCCCCTGGTACCTTCCAGCGGTGCATGATTAGTATTTTCAGTGATTTTTTAGAAAATTGCATAGAGGTGTTTATGGATGATTTCACTGTATATGGATCCTCTTTTGATGGTTGTTTGAATACTTTGGAAAAAGTTTTGAATAGATGCATTGAAACTAACCTTGTTCTAAATTTTGAAAAATGTCATTTTATGGTTGAGCAAGGTATAGTTTTAGGCCACATTATTTCCAATAAGGGCATTGAAGTAGATCCTGCAAAAATTTCTGTTATTTCACAATTGCCTTACCCCTCTTGTGTGCGAGAGGTGCGATCTTTTCTTGGTCATGCAGGATTCTACAGGCGCTTTATAAGGGATTTTAGCAAAGTAGCCCTTCCACTGTCCAACTTGTTGCAAAAGGAGGTGGAGTTTGACTTTAATGACAGATGCAAAGAGGCTTTTGATTGCCTCAAAAGAGCGTTGACTACCACCCCCATCATCCAGGCACCCGATTGGACAGCCACTTTTGAGCTTATGTGTGATGCATCAAATTATGCATTGGGGGCTGTCCTTGCTCAGAAAATTGATAAATTGCCCAGGGTGATATATTATGCTTCTAGGACTTTAGATGCTGCCCAAGCAAATTATACTACTACTGACAAAGAGCTTCTAGCCATAGTTTTTGCTCTTGAAAAATTTCGATCTTATTTGCTTGGTACTCGCATTATTGTTTATACTGACCATGCAGCTCTAAAGTACTTGTTGAAGAAGGCTGATTCTAAGCCTAGGTTGATCCGATGGATGCCCTGGCTCCAAGAGTTTGACTTGGAGATCCGTGATAGGAGCGGAGCACAAAATCTAGTTGCTGATCATTTGAGTCGAATCGAACGTGTCTCTGATGCAGATTCACCTATTCGGGATGATTTCCTGGATGATCATTTGTATATATTGTATAGTATTTCTGACTCTCTTTCTACTCCCTGGTTTGCTAACATTGTCAATTATTTATTTGCCTCTGTTTTTCCTCCCTTAGCATCTAAGGCCCAAAAAGATAAGATTAAAAGTGATGCTAAGCATTTTATTTGGGATGACCCCTACTTGTGGAAATTGTGCAGTGATCAGGTCATTAGACGGTGCATTCCAGATCATGAGACTGACTTAGTCCTGTAGTTCTATCATTCTTCCGCACCGGGAGGTCATCAGGGTGTTCAAAGGACAGCTCGCAAAGTGCTTGATTGTGGTTTTTATTGGCCCACCATCTTTAAAGATGCGTGGAAGATCTGCAGCACTTGTGAGCAGTGTCAGAGAGCAGGAAATACACTTACATGGCGACAACAAATGCCTCAGCAACCTATGCTATTCTGTGAGGTGTTTGATGTCTGGGGTATAGATTTCATGGGTCCTTTTCCTATCTCTTTTGGTTATGTTTATATTCTCCTTGCAGTTGATTATGTTTCAAAATGGGTGGAAGCCAAGCCCACTAGAACTAATGATGCTAAAGTTGTCGCAGACTTTGTCAGGTCTAATCTGTTTTGCAGGTTTGGAGTACCTAAAGCAATTGTTAGTGATCAAGGAACCCATTTTTGCAACAGGACAATGCATGCCCTGCTTAAAAAGTACAGGGTGGTACACAAGGTATCCACACCATACCACCCCCAGACTAATGGACAGGCAGAAATTTCTAACAGGGAAATCAAGAGAATTCTAGAGAAGATTGTGCAGCCAAGCAGGAAAGATTGGAGTACCAGGCTTGATGATGCTCTCTGGGCACATCGGACTGCCTACAAAGCACCCATAGAAATGTCTCCTTATCGGGTTGTCTTTGGAAAGGCATGTCATCTTCCAGTGGAAATTGAGCACAAAGCATACTGGGCAGTGAAGACTTGCAACTTCTCTATGGATCAAGCTGGCGAGGAAAGGAAGTTGCAACTGAGTGAGTTAGATGAAATCCGCCTAGAAGCCTACGAGAATGCCATGTTCTACAAAGAAAAGACCAAGAAGTTCCATGATAGCATGATAGTTAAAAAAGACTTCGTGGTTGGGCAAAAAGTGTTATTGTATAATTCTAGGCTTGGACTCATGAGTGGTAAGTTGAGGTCTAAGTGGATTGGTCCTTTTGTTGTTACTAATGTTTTTCCTTATGGTACAGTTGAGATCAAAAGCGACTCCACAAACAAGAGCTTCAAGGTCAATGGACATCGACTTAAGCCATTCCTCACGAACCCTTCTTTAGTGGACGTAGTGGTGGAAGAGACTTCCTTACTCCACCCTACTCTTCCTCCACCATGACTTAGGGAGTTTTTCTTTTCCTATCTCCTTCTTTGCTTTTATTACACTTGTCCGATTCTCTTTGATGATTTAATTGTTTTTAATCTTTTAATTGTGCTACATTGAGGACAATGTGTTGTTTAAGTATAGGGGGGGGGGGGGGGAGTGTTCTTTGGTTTTGCTAGTTTTGTTGGTTTTGTTAATTTGTTAGTTGTGTTAATTTGTTAATGTTGTTAGTTTCGTCGGATTTTCAGTTTAATATTTTGGGTCAATTTCATGTGCACGTATGACTTTGCATGTTTTTCTTTGAATTATAGGATATGTTCAAGAAATGGGTAATTGTTTTGAAAATAAAAGTTCTTGACATTTTGTGACTTGAAATCCTTGATTCTTCTCTACATGTCATGATAGTTTTGAAAGCTCAATTTGAAAGTGGTGATTTTACCTTTGTGAGAATTTGAGCCATCCATCATTATAATCATTTGGTGTGTTTTGCCCCATTGATTGCTTGCACAATAGCCTTGGCTTGATTCTTGTTGATGCGTCCTAATTCACATGCATATTTGGAAATGATTAAGGCAATTTTGTTCTTATAAGCTTCTAGCCAAATGGACTTACCTTGAATTAATTCCTTTGATAGCCCTTTTGAGCCTTGTTTCCCTTTCCTTGTTTTGAAGCTCACTACAAGCCTTAAGTGAAAAACCATGATATTACCATATCCTTAAGGAATTTTGGAGCTTTGGAATTGTTTTGGGAATAAGTGTGGGGGGTTTTTGTTTCATTGGACAACTTGTTTTGTTGGCTATGCTTCATGATGTATTTTGGGCCATACTTGATGTACATTGTATATTGGTTAAATGTTGGACATGCTGAATGAAATGTTGTTTCTCAAAGGCTAAAGAGTAAAAAAAAAAAAAAAATTGAAAAAAAAAAAATTCGAAAAAAAACAAAAAAGAAAAGCAATAAAGTTGAGTGAATAAGATCTTAAATGGCACAAGAATGATGAAACTCTTGGTTCTACTCTTCATGTTTAATTTTTATCTTTACTTCTTTTTATTTTTTTCTTAATATGCACTTATTCCCCTTTGCTCCTCTATTCCTTTGGGATTTAGCCACTTATTCCATATTTCTCCATACCTTGTCCTTGGCCCCATTACAACCTTAAAAGACCTTTTGATCCTCATGTGCTTGTGTTTATGGGTTGATTGTCAATTTTAGAATCTTTCCAAGTTTATGTGGTGTTTGCTTTCGTGGGTGCTTTGAGGGTAAATAGTAGCCTAGACACTTGAGAGATAGAGTGTATATCTTGTGAGGCTTTATCACTTTTCATTCTTGAGCTGATTAACTATTTTGCCATGATTGGGTTGCTTGGATGATTTTCATGAATGTCTTGACTTTTTGGATCTCCTTATGTTAGATGTTACCCATTCCGTTCATTCCTTGATGTTCATTGAGAAATATGTGAATGTTTTTGTTTGTCTCCCTTTCATATCCTTGGATTTTGTTCTTTGTTTCATTTTGCCCAGGAGTGCAAAAGGCTAAGTATGGGGGGTTTTGATGTGCCATCATTTTCTTCTATTTTCTAAACCCTTTTTGCACCATTTTAATTATTGATTGGTCTTAATTGTCAATTAATTAGGCAGTTTTATTATTTGGGCTCATTTAGCTAATTTGATGTTTTTAATCTAATTTCAGGAATTAATGAAACATTGGGCTTAATCCGGATTTTGGTTGTGGACTTGAAGAGGGCAAATAAAGAAGCGCTTACCTTAGTTAATTTCTAATTAGGAAATTTCGCAATTTTATTTTATGTTGTTCAGTGTTTATTTCATTTTGGGCCAGAGTATTGTAATAGAGCCCAGTGACTTTGAGTGACTCTTTTTAAATAGCTGCCTTGGGATTCGTGCAGGGCATTCTATTCTGCTATGCTATTTTCATTATTCAGAGCTTTGGTTTTAGGTTTTCACGTTTTTCTGTGCCCTTGTTACAATTTTCGTTCTTAATGCAAATTTCCGTTTTCTGCTTCTAATTACGAGTTCATTCTTGCTTCTTCTTCTACTTTCATTTACGTTTCTGTTCATTTACGTTCTTGTTCATTTACGTTTCTGATTCATGTTTCATTTGTGTTTTCTGTTTGAATCCAGGGAAGGCTAGATTTTATGGTGTTGTTTCCTTTTGAGGACGAAGCTCAACTCTCTTTGAGGTTTCGTTTGTAATGTGGTTTCCTGGCAGTTTTCCCTTCACCAGTTATCCCAATTTCGTGAATATTAATCAGTGCACGCTTCGTGTTCGATTAATTGCCTCTGAGCCTAACTTGCGTTCATGCTTAATGGACGAAGGGCTAACTGGTTTATGTGGTGCCTAATCACGTATTGAAAACCCTAAGTTGATTTTTGCTTAGTAAATTGAAATAGGGTTGGATTAAGTGGTTGACTGTTAGGGACGAATTCTCCATAACCCAGGATAAGAGAGTGGCTTCTGAATCAGAGGAAACAACCCGTTTTTAATATTAGTAGTTTCGTATTCCATTTTATTTGTTCTGCTCTTTAATTACCAAACAACCAAACCCCCCCCCCCCCCATCGTTACTGTTATTGCAAGTATATTATGAACATTTGGCTTGTCACTGGTCGTTGGGAAACGACCTAGGATCACTTCTAGTTACTGCATTTTCATGTTTATTTGATTCGGGTACGGCCTCGATCACCAATACAGGTGGAAAAGACCATTTTAAGGTGTTTGGACCTTAAAAATGGCTTTTTTAGGTGATGACAAAAGTTTGATTTATGAATTGATTTTAGCTTTCACTTTGGTTATTAGTCAATTTGATTAAGAAAGAAAAATCCCAAAGAAAAAAACGTCCGATTGATTTTTTGATTATTTTACTAAAAGATATTTTTTATTATTATTATATTATTATTTTGTCTCTTTTTTGGTTTTAAACGTGGTTACGGCATGACCGAACAGTCGGATTTCATTTTAACAGAAATTAAAAGATGTTACAATACGAATGATCGATGGAAATTTATTTTATTTTTTATTAGGCGAGAAAATGACTTAAATAAATGACTAAAGCACGTCAAAAGGGCATACAGAAAGTAAATGAAATAAAAATAAAAGCACACGAAACAAAAGAGGACCACTAAGGGTACATAGAATGAATGAAAAGTTCAATTTCAGGAACTTACCGGTTGAAGACCGAAGAACGACGACGAACGAACGAAGAACGATGAAAAACGGCGGAAAATCTTCGCGAAATCACTCACGGAAATGTCTCGAAAGCGTTACGGAAGTGCCTCGACTTGGATTTTCTTCACAGAAACAATTTTTCTCACTAAATTTAAGTGATTCTCAGATACCAGGAGGGTTGAACATTTTTGTTCTTCCCTCCTTCCCCTATTTATAGGGAAAAGAAGGAGAAGCTTGCCACCTAGCTCGCCCAGGCGAGCTAGGTTGCTTCCTCCAGAAGGCACCGCCTTCTGGGGAACTTCCTGGAAGGCCCAAGTGGGCCTGGTTGCTATTTGCACCCCCTTATTTACTAAATACAACTCCTGCCTTTTTTTGCTAATTCTTTTTCTGTAACGTTACGGAACTTTACGAATTTCGTAACGATACTTGTTTTCTTTCCGTAATGTAACGGAACCTTACGGATTACGTAATCATCCCTTTTTTGGCTCCCGGGATGTTACGGAACTTCACGGATTGTGCAACAATGCTTCCTTTTGACTTCCGGCATGTCACGGAACTTCACGGATTGCCTAATGATGGGTGCCAAGTACCTCGAAGTGGTCAAACGAGGGTCGCATCCTAACAAATAGATGGTCCCCGGACGAAATTAGGGTATGACAGTTGCCCCTCTTCACTTGTCTTTTATTGGAGATAAAAGGGAAGTAAAGATAAGACACTAATTTCATTCGAGCGAAACACCATTTGGCCGGTCAATCTCCCAACCAGCGGAACCTGCAAAAAGTTCGAAAATGATCAGTACCGAACGACCAACATCATTCTGATACTGCCGAGTTCGTTCCTCTTGGTTGACACAAGGCACATAATGACCATAATTTGTCTCTGCGTGCCCTCAGACACAATCGAGTCTGGGTGGCAAGGCGCAGAATGACCATAATTTGTCTTTGCGTGCCACCGGACACGATCGCCTCTAGATGGCGAAAAGGTGTGAGAAATGACCATAATTTATCTCCGCCCACCTCTCGACTTACTGTCCCTGAATGACAAAGGGCGCAGAATGACCATAATTTGTCTCTGCGCGTTTATCACTCGACTCGCTGCTCCTGAATGACAAAGGGCACAGAATGACCATAATCTGTCTCTGCGCGTTTATCACTCGACTTGCGAAATCTAAATGACAAAGGGCATAGAATGACCATAATTTGTCTCTGCGCGTTTATCACTCAACGAGTCTCACAGATTGCAAAAACGTGCGGATGACCATAATTTGTCTCCGCATGTCATCGGCCCGCTACCTCTGGATGACAAAAGGGTGCAAAATGACCATAATTTGTCTCTGTGTGCCATCAGACACGACTGTGTCTGAATGGCGAAAAGGTGAGCGGAAAGACCAAAATTTGTCTCCGCGTGTCATCGGGCCCGCCGCCTCTGGATGACAAAAGATGTAGAATGACCATAATTTGTCTCTGCGTGCCATCAGACACGATTGTGTCTGAATGGCGAAAAGGTGAGCGGAATGACCATAATTTGTCTCCGTGTGTCATCGGGCACGCTGCCTCTGGATGACAAAAGACGCAAAATGACCATAATTTCTCTCCGTGTGCCATCGGACACGACTGTGTCTTAATGGCAAAAAGGTGCGTGGAATGACCATAATTTGTCTCCGCGTGTCATCGGGCCCACCGCCTCTGGATGGCAAAAGACGCAGAATGACCATAATTTGTCTCTGCGTGCCATCGGACACGACTGTGTCTGAATGGCGGAAAGGTGAGCAGAATGACCATAATTTGTCTCCGCGTGTCATCGGGCCCGCCGCCTCTGGATGGCAAAAGATGCAGAATGGCCATAATTTGTCTCTGCGTGCCATCGGACACGACTGTGTCTGAATGGCGAAAAGGTGAGCGGAATGACCATAATTTGTCTCCACATGTCACATGACCCAGGGTCAGTATGATAGAGATTATGGGGTGGCCGACAAAAGCGAGGCTCTTGCTCCTACGTATCCTCAATGAGGAACTCAGACCTACGTAGTTCTGGATAACTTGTGAGACTAAAATAGTCTCGGTGTTTTCTTCACTAAAATGCGAACATGCTTTAGTAAAGAGACAAACAATGTGTCTACCGGGGAAGGAGAGTATGCTGATGAAATTTTCTCGTAACCATAAATGAGATTTTGGATGTTTAGCATTTCACTTCTACATGACCATTTAGAGGAAACACTGGGTTCAACAAAAATAGAAGAAAATCACTCAAAGGGTATCAATCTCACACAGGTAAGTGTTTCATCCTAATTCCGAACCATAGATATGTCATGACTTGATTTTGCAAATCATTTCCTATCAAATCAAAGATTACATGCGTGATCATCGATCAATAGGACTTTTTCTTGGGAATGGCGTTTTTTGGTGGGAAATTCGGCTTTGAGTGTTCTTGGCCTTTTCCTTTTCTGTTTAGTTTAGTGCGAAGGGAACAAGTCACCGACGCACGGGATTTTGGTTGGCAACCAAAGGGAGGGAACCACTTTAGATCGTGGTTTCCTTTCTTTTTTTGTTTACTTGGTGACAACTCTGTATTGTTCAAATGTTGTCTGGTCCATAGATCTTTCTGCATATTTCTTTTGTTTTCTTCCGATCCTTGATCGGGAATTTTCTTTCTTTTGCTTTCTTCCGATTTTTGATTGGGAACTTTCTCCTTTTCTCTCTGTTTTTCCTTTTTTTTTTCTTTTTTTTCTCTTCTTTTTTTTAGTCTTCTTCCGAGAGCAAGGATGGACATTCTCACCCTGGGTCAAGGTTTATGGTAAGTTGGGATTTCGGCTCAAGGTTTGTAGAACAGCTGGATATGACATATGTCAGGGTTTGGTTTGGTTCAGGGATAAAAGGGGATGTCCCACATTGTTTCCATGACACAAATGCAACAATGATGATTTGGAAATTTTATGCAAAACTAGTCATGCATGCACCTATGTGGGCACTCAAGCGTTGAAAAATTTTTGGTCATGTGATGCTAGGGCTCATGATTCATTTTCTCTACTTTAGTCAACCTAGTATTTCCAAAATAGGTTCTTTTATCAATTCATGCACTCATCCGAGTCAATTTTGGGTGTTCGGGGAAATTTTCACAGCATTCACCCTTCAGGTGTATACACATTTTTTTTCAAAAACTGGTTATGATCAGTGAATTTTTTTTCAAAGAAAAGTTGGAAGTTATCTCCTTTCACAAGCATGTTGTTTTTTAGCTAGACAACTCTTTATTCTTATTATTTTCTTTTTTTCTTCCTTCTTTTTCTTTTCTTGCTTGCTCTTTTTTCCTTTTCTTCTTTTTTTTCTTTCCTTTTTTTTTAATTTTTTTTCTCTCTAAAAAAGATTGTGCGGAAGGGGGCGCACACTACCTACTTACGTCTAACCACAAGGTAAACACACGAAATGGTAAGTCGCAAAAAAAAAACGGTGGCGAAATAACTGAGAGCCATAACGCCAAAAATTTCTAACAGAAGCGAACGATAGTAACGTAATGTTAGTAACCATATGAACAAAAACAGAAAATAGTAATGTCAACAGCAATATAGACAATAATAGAAAACGTCAATAGCAAACTAGCAAAAAATAGTAATGTCAATAAAAAAGGTGTGGTGACCTCGGTCACGTGGCTCCACTTCCTCCCAAGAAACCGATCAAGTCCATCATCTCTTCATCCATATGGGTCTCCTCTGCATCGTCGGGGGATCCTGCAGGCGCCTCCCCTGCCTGGGCCTTGGGCCAATCTCTGGGCCATGCAACTTCAGCCCTAAAATTCTCTGGAGTAGGGCATGCAAAAGGAGCGAAACCCTGCCCCTGCTGACTGAGGCTGAGCTGGTAGAGACACTCATGTATCTGCAACTGCCCCCGGTGGTTGGCCGCCTGCTGGCGAACCAAGTGCTGTAGATAACGCTCCATGCCTAGTGACCCAGCGGGATCAGCCTGATGAGGTGGTAGCGGTGCGTCTGCGGCCTGAGGTGCATCACCCTGTGCCTGCCTAGGCGTGCAATACTTCTCAATGAAGGCCTGGGCGATTGGCGTTCGGATCACCTTACTAGTAGTGACGAGAACCCCGAACGACTGGCAGAGGCCCGTGATCAATGCCAGAAACCCCAGGGCCCTGTTAGACTTATCCGGGTCTAGAGGGTGCCTGGTGGTTGGCATACCTGCAAATAAATAGATGGCGTCAGCAATCAACTAAGCCACGTGGACGCTCATCTGTGTCAGGATGGCATACACCAGTTGACACTTCGGTAGATGGAGATCAGAGTTATGATCACTAGGCAAGACATTGCTGAGAAGCAATGTCATCCACATCTGGGTCAAGGTGGTCATGCTGGTGCCCATGATCCGCACCCGCCTCCCTGCAGCGGTCCGGGTGAAATCCTGCCCCGGTGTGCATAACAGCTGGGCAACGGCCTTCTCGTCGAACCCATCGGCCCTGTTCCTCCTCTGACTGAACTCGCACTCCTGGCCTTCCTCCAACACTAGCGGGTCACCCAGGAACTGGCTAAGGGAATCTGCGTCAAAGGGAATCCACTGACCCCTCACCCATGACCGCATGTCTCGCACTCCCTCTTCTGTGGGCCAAGCATTAGCATAAAATTCCAGGACTACCTCAAGGTCAAACTTAGCCATGGGAGTCACCAGCGACGTCCAATGTCGGCGAGCTATCTCCTCCTAAAAATCTGTCTCTCTGTGGAATGACCATCCTTTGATGGCCTCGAAGCACTGCTGGTGCTCGGCGCTCTTGAAACGGTGGCTATCAAACTCGGGGGCGGCACTGGTCCCTTCAGTCGCGGTGTCCCTCCTAGATCTCTTCGCGGAAAGCTTTTTCGGAGCCATTTCCTGCGAGGACAAACATTTGGAAAGTTAATTTACACGGAAATGCTATTTTAAAGAAAAAACAGCATGCTAATCTTTTCGATTTAGAACAAACTTGTGCACACATTTCCTTAAAGAAGAACATTTATGAACGTGCATACGTGCAAAATATCTTGCTATTTATATCAATATACAAGAACATTCTAGCTACCACACATATTCTTTTGAAAAGAATTCATATATGCATGCTCAAGGTATTGTGCCAAAAATACACATGTCCATATTCAAAGTATTTTGCTACCAAAAATTACATACGCACATTTGAAGTATTTTATTAACATACAAAATTTTTTGGTGTTTCATTCACATTTATTTATACATATATGCATATTGGAGAGCCAATCTCATGTCATGCACACACTTGCATTTATTTGAAAAGGAATTTTCATGCCATCTATCTACATTTGAAAGGCAATTCCACGTCATATATTCATTTTGGGAAGCATTCTCGTGCCACATTCAAACATGTGTACATTCATAAAGCGCTTGACCACCTATTCAACATATACACGTTTTATTTGAAGGGTATTTGTCTTTAGCTACCTATTCTATATATACATGTACATGGTGAATAACATCTTTACACAAACTAAGCAAACATCATGGTGCAGCCCCAAAAATCAGCCGCTGGCCTAAAGGGAAGTCCTCACCAACATCTTCGTTTTTATGCTTTCTTGCACTCAAAACCAAAGGCTTGGATTCCTAGGTCTAAGTCTTTAATTTGGGCACTCAATTTAGCTTCTACACGCTGTCCCTATACACATAAAACAGCCCCCACAATCCAAAGTTCACAAAACCATGCCCAAATGTCATTGAGGCATTTCACCGAGCACTTGGTGGGCACAAGTTTAGGCATGAATAACAAAGGAATGGGGGCAGTGGCATGCCCAATCTTTTCAGAATACAACTTAGGCCCTAGGTCACTGCTTACAACCCTCCAACTCAACAAAAACAAGCAACAATTCAAGGATAAATCCCTCACGTTTTTGAGTAAATACATGCAACTTAGAGCACCAAAATACATCAATGGAAATCTAGAGAGACCAAGAATGAGGTACTTACCTGTAGGAGATGAATAATAGTGCAAAATGGAATCAAAAATGCGTAAAAATGGTGACCTAAGGCTGGAAAACCAAGGAATCCCGTGAGCCTTCGTTTTTGAATGAGGGGGGGGAGAGTTTTGGGTGAAGAAAACTTCCCCTTCCCCCCTTTTTAACCATTTTCGTGCAGGGGGTGCTCGCCCAGGCGAGCTAACCTGCATTTTTTTTTAGAGAAGACATAAGTATGACTCTCTACGGGTTGGCATTCGCTTACTGGAACCCCCTCAGGGTCGATTAAGCATCCAATATTTACTTTAAAGACACAACAGTAATAACTATTGGGAATTTAAAGGATACTAGGCTGCCTCCCAGCGGCACTTTCCATTTTTCCAGAGCTGGGCAAGGGACGACGATCTATCGGCCGTGACCCTAGCCTCTACTTGCGTCCGTCCCTAAGTACCTGAAAGTAGAAAACGACATCGCGTAGCAAAACTGTGGCCACGTTACCGTTTTACCTTGATTGGTTTCTGCCTTCAGCCTCGTCCCGACATTTGACCACTGCCTAAGACGATTCTGCTCCTGTCATAAGATAACAAAATATGCATGTCTATGCATATGCATGAATTTTTTTCAAATGCAACAATCTTTTTAGTGAAAGCTGGTCAGGTTCATTTTTAATTAAGCGCTTGGGGCATCCCATGAACTGAGCGAAAAGGCTCTAGTTATTACAAACTGCACATGGTTTAAAGCACAAAGTGAGGACTGAAGCCTCAATCTCATGTTCTCCTCTTTTAAAAGACTGTGACGAGAAAATTATAGTGGACAGGAATCCCTGGGGGAAACCAAGAAGAACACACAAAAATAAAATAACATGCAGCGATATCCTCAATTGCCCCAGATCCTAAGCATAGTATCGCTTGACAACATCAGAGTTCATGGGTGAAGGTAGCTCCTCGCCATCCATGTTGGTGAGCACCAGGGCCCCTCAGGAAAAAGCCCTTTTTCTCAACGAAAGGCTCTTCGTAGTTCGGGGCCCACTTCCCTTGATTATCTTTAATAGTGTGGGACATCTTTTTCAGCACAAGGTCCCCCTCATGGAACTTGCGCAAGCACACCTTCTTGTCGAACGCGTTCTTCATTCTTTGTTGATACAGGCGCCCATGGCTCATGGCCGTCAAGCGCTTACCTTCAATAAGGTTGAGTTGGTCGTAGCGTGTTTGAGCCCACTTTGATTCTTCTAAGCCTGATTCTGCAAGTATCCTCTGGGAAGGGACCTCTACCTCAAACGGGAGTACCGCTTCCATTCCATAAACCAAGGAGTACAGTGTTGCCCCAGTAGAAGTTCGTATCGAAGTTCGGTATCCATGCAGGGCAAAAGGCAACATCTCATGCCAATCTTTGTATGACACTGTCATCTTCTAAATAATTTTCTTAATATTCTTGTTGGTTGCTTCCAAAGCTCCGTTCATCTTTGGTCAGTAGGGCGTGGAATTGTGATGCTATATTTTGAAATCCACGCACATTTCCTACATCATTTTGTTATTCAGATTGATGCCATTGTCAGTAATGATCTTCCTAGGGAGTCCGTACCAACAAATCAACTTCCTCTTTATGAATCTGACCACCACACTCCTCGTGACATTGGTGTAGGAAGCCGCTTCGACCCATTTCGTGAAATAATCTATTGCCACGAGAATGAAGCAATGACCGTTCGAAGCCTTGGGTTCGATGGCCCCTATGACGTCTATCCCCCACATGGAAAAAGGCCAAGGGGCGGACATGACATTCAGAGGATGTGGCGGGGCATTGACATTGTCCGCGAACGCTTTGACATTTATGGCATTTCCTTACATGGGTGCAGCAATCACTTTCCATGGTGAGCCAGTAATAACCTGCTCTAAGGATCTTCCGGGCCATAGCATGCCCATTGGCGTGCGTTCCAAATGAACCCTCGTGGACTTCCTCAATCATGTGGTTCACCTCTTTGGCATCCACGCATCATAAGAGGGTCATGTCATGGTTTCTCTTATATAGTATGCTCCCACTCATGAAGAAACCGTCCGCCAACCTCCTCAATGTCCTTTGTCATTGTCGGAAGCCCCCGGTGGGTACTATTTGCTTTCAACGAATCGCTTGATATCGAAATACCAAGGCTTACCGTCCCGCTCCTCTTCCACCTGACAACAATGCGCGGGTCTGCCATGACACCAGAACTCAATGTATGGTAGGTCCCCATGCAGTGTTAGCTGGAACATGGACGCCAAAGTAGCAAGCACATCCGCCATTTGATTTTCCTCTCGAGGAACGTGATGGAAGGAGATCTCATCAAAGGAATGAGCCAACTCCTTGATATAGGCTTGGTAGGGTATCAGCTTGGGGTCTCTAGTTTCCCATTCCCCTCTCAGCTGGTGAATCACCAGTGCTGAGTCCCCGTACACCTTGACCAGCTTGACATTAGAGTCAATTGCCGCCTGGACGGCCAGGGCACACGCTTCATACTCATCCATATTGTTGGTGCAGTCAAACCCCAGCCTGGTTGAGTAAGGTATACATTGATTGTCTGGCAAGACCAATACTGCTCCAATGCCATGGCCTAGAACGTTTGATGCTCCATCATCTGCGGACTGCATACATATATGCTGCTCTTCCCTCCCCTCATCGCCGACTTCCAGTCGGCCTTGATCTATCATCTGTTGCAAAAGGTCCTCCACTGCTAAACATGTTTCCATGTTATGTAGCTCACCTTGATCTATCATCTGTTGCACGGCCTATCCGACTCTACGGCATTAACTGCTCCCCCTCCATGATTGGCGAGCGGGTTTGTTTTCACGTTGGGCCGATCCTCTTGAAACGTCAGCCATTCGGCGTCTATCAAATGTTGGACCTTGTATTTAAGGGCCAGGCATTTTTCGGTGGAGTGGCCCGGGTTTTTCCCATGGTACGCGCAAGTTGCTTCAGGGTCATACCACTTTGGGAAAGGATGTTGGTAGATCTTCCCAGGAGTTATTACGGCCATTTGGTTGGCGATGAGGGATGGCAAGAGGTCTTTGTACGTCATTGGGATCAGGGTGAACTCTGGAATTGGCCTCGAGGGAAAGTTCCTCATTGCGTTGGAACCTGCACCAAAGTGGGCATTGCCAGCCGGGTGAGTCGTGGTTGGAGCTGGAGCTTGGGGGGCCTCCCTCTGGATGGGGGTGGGTGCTCTAGGCTGTACGGGTGCTGAATTGGAGGAGTTCCCGGCGCAAGCTGAGAAGCTCGGATGATGTTGCGCGTATTGATGGGTACCATGAGAGGTCTGCGGTGGCTTGACCCACGCGGGCCCCGAAGTGACGGCATGGGTATCTCCTTCCTTCCTTTTTGCCCCAGTTGCTCTGATTTTCCTAGCATTGGTACTTGTGGAGGAGACGTAATCGAACTTCCCTCTCTTCAACCCTACTTCGATTCTTTCCCCGGCGAATACCAAGTCCGTGAAGCTAGAAGGCATATAGCCTACCAACTTCTCATAGTAAAACATTGGCAAGGTGTCTACCATCATGGTAATCATCTCCCTTTCGACCATGGGAAGGGCCACTTATGCTGCCAGGTCTCTCCATCGCTGAGCGTACTCTTTAAAGGTCTCACTTTCCTTCTTAACCATGTTCTGCTGCTGAGCGCGATCGGGAGCCATATCGGAATTGTACTGATATTGCCTAAGGAAGGCAGTAATCAGATCCTTCCAAGTACGGATGCGGGAAGCTTCTAGATTAGTGTACCAAATAACCGCGGCTCCAGCCAAGCAATCTTGGAAAAAGTGCATTAACAACTTTTCATCCCTAGAATGTGCCCCCATCTTGTGACAATACATCTTGAGATGGTTGTTAGGACAAGTCGTCCCTTTGTATTTTTCGAAATCAGGTACCTTGAATTTTGGGGGGGATGACGACATCCGGTACCAAGCAAAGATCCGTCATGTTCGCGAACAGATAGTCACCAAAGCCTTCAACAACTTTCAATCTCTCCTCAATGAGATCGAGTTTCCTTCTTTCTTCCGCCGTCGGGGGTGGTCCTTCTATGGACCAGAATATTGGCTGTGCTGTGAGGTTGTGCTGAGGCAATGTGTTGGGTGCCGGGGGCCCCTCGACGAGGATCGGGGGGTAAAAATCGACATCCCCTTGGGCATACACTCGATGATCCTTGTGGACCTCGTCGGGCTGTCGAGGAGGCTCCCCTTCAAGGATGGGGGAAGAGACATGACCCGCATCATCATGCATGACTGGTGGCGTGTAATTAGGCGGCAATCCATAAGGGTAAGCCACCCGGTTGTATCCCAAATGGGGGTTGTTGCTGTGCCCCAATGTGCTCATTTCTCGTCCTACTGCGTTTGGGGGAGGATAGTGCACAGTAGCTAGGAGAGTTGGGTCTGCTTCGGCAGCCGAACTAACAGAGGCAGCGGTGGCCACATTTTTCTCCATGAGTTGTCTCATTCCTAACATGGCCTCCATCATGGAAGCCATTTGCTCTTTCAAAGTCGACATGTCGGCTTGCATCTGTTCTTGTGTCTCCTCTTGATCACCCATCGTTCTAGATTTGGATCTGGTGCGATGGGGATGCCTTGGGGTGCGCTTAGTTATGGTGTTTTTCCTAAAAAAACCAAACGTGAGGAGTAGGTAAAAAATGAATGCATGCTAGCGATAAAATGCGGGAGTGATTTGATTCACACCGATCTTTGGAGTAAAAACATGGGATAAACTCATTTTATTCAGAAAGTTATAACTAGTCAAGATCCGAGTGACCGTACAAACTTCCTAGCGGTTTCTAATTATAGGGCCATTAAATCTATCATATGCTGACAATAGCCGAGAAGTCCGTGGATCTCCTCGGGGGTGGAGTAGGTGTCCGCCATTGCCTTGGCCTTGGCTAACAATCGGGGAAGCTCTTGACTCCTGTTCAAGGTAAGAGCAAATCGGTCCATCCATATTGTTGCCTCTTGATGTAACGCGTCGATCACCCTTCCTCTAGCCTCCTTTTCCGCATACACTTGGGCATACTCATCCGCCATTTTGTGCTCGTGGGCCGTGGCTAGATTTAGTTCTTCTTGGTACTTGCTGACGATGGCTAGCATGTTGGTCTCTGTCTCGCATAAACGCTGAGACAAGTTTCTTTTGGACCTTGAGCAAGCAACTAACTCCTCTTTCAAGACCACACTATGTGCTCGTGATTGGTCTCTCTCTTCCCTTCGAAGCTTGAGCTCACTGTTGCTGCCCCACAAAGCTCCACGAAATTTGTCATGGCCGTGCTCTTCCTTGCGAGCCCTCTTGGTTTCTTGTTCAAGGGCTCTTGCGTAGCTGCATTTTCTTCTCGTAACCCGACACACTCTTTTCGGACGTCTGTAGCGACCAACTTGAATTTTTCTTTGGCAAGTCTTGCTTTTCCTAGTTCGGTTTTTAGAGCTCGGACTTCTTCATCCTCTTCCGGAGCTTCGAAGTTCTCTTCGTTGATAATCTTTAACTTGGAGAGCCAATCTAACCCTCGTGTACAAACTTTCAGCCATTCATGATAACCACCAATGATGCTATTACGAATGCCCCTAAGTTCTTTATCTTTCCTTAACAGGCTTTCCCACGCCTTATGGACTCTTTGTATAACCTTGAAACTTTGCGTGCCGAAATCTCTCACAAGGAAAGGAGAGAGGCTTTCTTCCGTCGGTGCTTCCCTCATGGGGTACCCTAACTGTCTTATAGCAAGTGCGGGATTGTAGTTAATACAACCCCTCGTCCCTATCAACGGAATGTTTGGGTACTCCCCACATGAGAAAAGGACTCCCTCCCTTCCTTCCTTCCATCGAGGAAACTAGTTGATCGTTCTACCTCCTATCCCAGCCAAGTATTGGTCCCAATCTACTCTTCTCTTTTTGACACACGAGCGATGACTTTGGAGCGGACATGGGTGCCTTATGTCTTGTTGGAATAGGTGTGAAACCAACCATACACAAAGAGCGGGTAAACAGCAAATGATCCGTGCGCTACTCTTCTCGCACCTTCGGTCAAATGTGTCAAATAAGTCCTCCAAGATAGCTACCACCGGGCTCTCTTTCCTATGGTGATATGCAAGGAAAGCATCAATTGCGGCTAGGTCCACCAAACCGTCCACGTTTGGAAAGAGGATAACCCCAAATATTAGCAATGCTAATACGTCCACAAACGAGACTCGCTCCTCTTGATTCGCCATATCCCTTGCCTTGCCTTCCAAGTACTTCCGTGGTAGGCCCACTACGCCGTTTCGAGTTTGCTTTACACGATCCAATCCTCCTGTCGAATCCCTAACCACAACTACAATCATGCTCAAGGAGGGAAGAAACCCGGAGAAAAGATACGGTTTTCTTCCCCCAAGAGGACATCCTAGAATCCCCTCAAATTCTTCGACAGTCGGTACTAATTGGAAGTCTCCAAATGTGAAGCATCTCAAAGTCTAGTCATAGTATTGGGTGAGTGATACAATGGCTTCTGTGGATATCACTGTTATGGTCAAATCTAAGATCTTTCTGTACGCCTTGTGGAAGGCTTGCATTTGGAGAGGTCCCATCAACCACCCCAACTCCTTAATGCTGGTGATATCTAGGCCCTTAATCTTGACTTGATAAAACCTTTTGCCAGTTTGATTTGTTCCCATGTTTACTAAAGTGAAACAAAAACCCAGTGCGAATCAAAACTCTGGCATCTATCATGGGTGGAATGGATGAATGCATGAAGAAATGCATATGACACAGATGTAATTTATGAATACGGGAACCCGGGAAATTGTCTCCTTCTTAGATACAACGTCTTGGGGTAGCACGGTGCCCGACGTATGTATTTAAGAAGGTGACATGGATCCTCCGTTGGTTTGCCAAAGAGAGGGTGTCATACCCTAATTTCGTCCGGGGACCTTTGCTTGATGACATGCGACTTTTCTTTGGTCTTTGTAAGGTGCTTGGCACCCATCATTAGGCAATTTGTGAAATTCCGGGACATGCCGAAAAAAACAAAAGAAAATATTGATGCACAATCCGTAAAGGTTCCGTGACACACCGGAAATCAAATGGAAGCATCGTTGCATAATTAGTGAGGTTCCGTAACATTCCGTAAGTCAAAAAGGGGATGATTATGTAATCGGCAAGGTTCCGTAAACATTACGGAAAGAAAACAAGTATCGTTACGAAATTCGTAAGTTTCCGTAACTTTACGAAAAAAGAATCACAAAAAAAAGCAGAGGGGGTGTACTTAGTAAAAATGGGGGGTGCAAATAGCACCCAGGCCCACTTGGGCCCTCCAGAATATTCCTCCAGAAGGCTGTTGCTTCTGGAGGAAGCAACCTGGCTCGCCTGGGCGAGCTGGGTGGCAAGCATCTCCCCTATTTTGCTATAAATAGGGGAGGAAGTAAAGAAGAAAAGGGTTCAGCCCCTTAGGCACTTCTCTCTCTTTCGAATTTGCTTGGAAAAATTGTTTCCGTGAAGAAAATCTAAGCCGAAGCGCTTCCGAAACGTTTCCGTAACGTTTTCCGTGAAGAATTTTGCAAAGGTTTCAACCGTTCTTCGACGTTCTTCATTCGTTCTTCGATCTTCAACGGGTAAGTACCTCGAACCAAGCTTTTCGATTCATTCTATGTACCCATGGTGGTCCACATTGTGTTTCGTGTATTTTTATTCTCATTTCATTTACTTTTTATACCCCTTTTGACGTGCTTAAGCCATTTTACTTAAGTCATTTCTCGCTTAACCTAAAAATAAAATAAATTTCCACCGATCGTTTGAATTGTATTATCCGTTAACTTCGGTTAAAATGAATTCCGACCGTTCGGTCATGCCGTAACCACGTTGGAAATCAAAAAAAGAGATAAATAATAATATAATAATCAAAAAAACATCTTTTAGTAAAATAAAGCGGAAAATCAATCGGACGTTTTCTCTTTGGGATTTCTCATTCTTAATCGAATCGACTAATAACTAAGGTGAAACTAAGGCTAAAATCAACTCGCCTAGTCAACCTCGTCCATAAAAATAGGTTTTGAAGTTTATCATTTAAAATTCCTACTAAGTAAATGGATCATTTTCAAGGTCCAACGCCTTAAAATGATCACCTTTTAAAGTAAAAAAGAATCACTTGATAAGAAAGAACTACGTAGGTCTGATTTCCTCATCACAAATTGAGGAATACGTAGGAGCAAAGGGAAACACCCTTGTCGACCACCAAAAAGGAAAAATATAAAAAGGGTATAAAGGATATAAGGACATAAAAGGGAACATAAAAACCAAAGTCACGTTTGCACATTCGATTAAAGGCTGCCGTCCCTTGGGACGGACGTATGGGGTGCTAATACCTTCCCCGTGCGTAAATACAACTCCCGAACCTTTCACTTAAAAGTTCGTAGATCGCGTCTTTTCCAGTTTTTCCGACGTTTTCCTCAAATAAACGTTGGTGGCGACTCCGCGCGTATTCCTTTCGTGGAACACGCATCCCGCGAGTCACACGTTGCCCTCCCGCCGAAGGGTAGGTTGCGACAGTTGGCGACTCCACTGGGGACTGTTTTTAGAGAGTTAGGCCATTTAATCTTGTGCAATGTTTTACCGTGACTTATCCCTTTGTTGGTTTCCCTTCATTTTGTTCTTGTGTATATAAACCCTTTGTTGCTTTTAGTGCGTTTTAAAATGTATGCATGAGGTAAATATTTATTCATTTGATGCACACAAACACCAACACTATTTGCACACACTGTGAGTGAAAAAGGGCCCTATACCCGGGTTCATGGGAACATAAGGAGCGGAGGTGAATCTATGATCATGCTAGGTCTCCGACTTGCTTGATTACAGTGAACCCTCATCTAGAGCTTTTTTCTTTGAAAACTTATTGTTGCTAGTAGTCCCTACTGCTGCAATATGTTCTTCGAAGATAATGATACCTCTAGAAACTATCAAAAGAGATATGACTACCTTGGGGGTTATCACTAAATGCCTAGTTAGTTCTCTCCCTTATAGGTCCCTTAAATAGGGGCACGGAGCAAACACGCTGCATGCCATTTTTCACACTGCCATGCATAAGTATCATATACCCTTTTGCTTATGTTCAGTGAATATTGTCATACTATGTACATTCCCGTATTGCGTCTTTTGCATATGCATCGCATATGGGTTCTGTCTTGATCCCCTCTGTAAACAAACCAACGGAGGGTTCGTGTCGCCTTCTTAAAAACGTATGTTGGGGCACTTTGCTACCCCTAGACGTTGTATCTAAGAAGGAGACAATTCCTCGGGCCCCCGCATTCCTAGATTGCATCTGTTTCATATGCATTCCATCATGCATTCATCCATCCCACCCATGAGATATCGGAGTTTTGATTTGCACCAGCTTTTGTCTCACTTTAGTAAGCATGGGAACAAATCAAACCGGCAAGAGATTCTACCAAGTCAAGGTTAAAAGCCTAGATACCACCAGCATCAAGGAATTAGGGCGGTTGATGGAACCTCTCCAAATGCAAGCTTTCCGCAAGACTTACGGAAAGATCTTAGAGTTGACCATAGCAGAAGTGTCCATAGAAGCCATTGCATCACTCACCCAATACTACGACCAGCCTTTGAGGTGCTTCACATTCAGAGATTTCCAATTAGTACCAACCATTGAAGAATTTGAGGAAATTCTAGGATGTCCTCTCGGGGGAAGAAAACCATATCTTTCCTCCGGGTGTCTCCCCTCTTTGAGCAGAATTGCAACTGTGGTCAAGGATTCAGCAAGAGGTTTGGACCGCATAAAACAGACTCGGAACGGCATAGCGGGCCTACCACGGGGGTACCTAGAAGACAAGGCGAGGGGTATGGCCAATCAAGGAGATTGGGTCCCGTTTATGGATGTGTTAGCTTTGCTAATTTTTGGGGTCGTCCTCTTTCCAAACGTGGATGGTTTGGTGGACCTAGCAGCAATCGACGCTTTCCTTGCCTACCACCATAGCAAGGAAAGTCCGGTGGTAGCTGTCTTGGCAGATCTATTTGACACATTTGACCGAAGGTGCGAAAAGAGTAGCGCATGGATCATCTGTTGCTTGCCCGCCCTCTGTGTTTGGTTGGTTTCGCACTTGTTCCAACAAGACACGAGACATCCATGTCCGCTCCTGAGCCATCGCTCGTGTACTGAAAAGAGGAGAATAGATTGGGACCATCTTTTGGCCGGGATAGGAGGTAGAACAATCAGTTGGTTCCCCCGATGGAAGGAAGGAAAAGAAGGAGTCCTTTTCTCATGTGGAAGATACCCAAACATTCCGCTGATAGGAACGAGGGGTTGTATTAACTACAATCCCGCGCTCGCTATAAGACAACTAGGGTACCCCATGAGGGGAGCACCGACGGAAGAAAGCATGTCTCCTTTCCTTGTGAGGGATTTCGGCGCACAAAATTCCAAGACTATACAAAGAATCCATAAGGCATGGGAAACCCCGTTAAGGAAAGATCAAGAACTTAGAGGCATTCGTAATGGCATCATTGGTGGCTACCATGAATGGCTGAAAGTTCATATACGAGGTTTAGATTGGCTCGCCAAGTTAAAAGTCGTCAGCGAAGAGAGTTTTGAGGCACCGGAAGAGGACGAAGAAGTCCAAGCTCTCAAAAGCGAGTTAGGAAAGGCGAAACTTGCCAAGGAGAAGTTCAAGTTGGCCGCTACACACATTCGGAAGGAGTGTGCCGGGTTACGGGAAGAGAATGCAACTACCACAAGGGCCCTTGAACAAGAGACCAAGAAGGCTCGCAAGGAAGAGTATGGCCGGAATAAATTTCGCGGAGCTCTGTGGGGTAGCAATAGTGAACTCAAGCTGCGAAGGGAAGAGAGGGACCAGTCGCGAGCACGTAGCATGGTTTTGAAAGAGGAGTTAGTTGCCTGTTCAAGGTCCAAAAGAAGCTTGTCTCAGCGTTTATGCGAGACGGAGACCAACATGCTAGCTATCATCGCCAAGTACCAAGAAGAGTTAGGTCTAGCCGCGGCCCACGAGCATAGGATCGCAGACGAGTATGCTCAAGTATACGCGGAAAAAGAGGCTAGAGGAAGGGTGATCGACTCTTTACACCAAGAGGCAACCATGTGGATGGATCGGTTTGCTCTTACCTTGAAAGGGAGTCAAGAACTTCCCCGCTTATTAGCGAAGGCCAAGGCAATGGCGGACACCTACTCCACCCCCGAAGAGATTCATGGGCTTCTCGGCTATTGTCAGCATATGATAGACCTAATGGCCCACATAATTAGAAATCGTTAGGAAATTTGTATGGTCTCTCAGACCTTGACTAGATACAACTTTCTTTTTGAAATAAAATGAGTTGGTCCCATGTTTCTACTCCAAAAAGCTTGTGCAAATCAAATCACTCCTGCATTTCATCTCTAGCATACATTTTCTTTTTTTCTTTACCCACTCCTCACGTTTGGTTTTTTTTTTTTTTTGGGAAAAACACCATAACTAAACGCGCCACAAGGCATCCCTATCGCACCAGATCCAAATCTAGAACGATGGGTGATCAAGAGGAGACACAGGAACAGATGAAAGCCGACATGTCGGCTCTAAAAGAACAAATGGCCTCCATGATGGAGGCCATGTTAGGTATGAGGCAGCTCATGGAAAAGAACGCGGCCACCGCTGCCGCTGTCAGTTCGGCTGCCGAAGCAGACCCAACTCTCTTGGCAACTGCGCACCATCCTCCCTCAAACATAGTAAAACGGGGAAGGGACACACTAGGGCACGATGGCAGCCCTCACCTGGGATACAACCGAGCGGCTAACCCTTATGGATTGCCGCCCAACTACTCACCACCCGTCTTGCAAGACGATGCAGGCCATATTGCTTCTCCCGTCCTTGAAAGAGAGCCTCCTCAACAGCCCGAAGAAGGCCACAAAGACCCTCAAGACTACGCTCGAAGGGATGTCGAGTTCTATCCCCCGATCCCCGAAGGGCCGGCACCCAGTACGTTGCCTCAACCCAACATCGCGACACAACCAATAGTTTTGTCCACAGAAGGACCGTCCCCGGCAACTGAAGAAAGGAGGAAGCTCGATCTCCTTGAGGAAAGATTGAGGGTCGTGGAAGGATTTGGGGAGTATCCGTTCGCAGACATGACGGATCTTTGCTTAGTACCCGATGTTGTTATCCCCCCGAAGTTCAAAGTGTCGGACTTCGACAAGTATAAAGGGACGACTTGTCCCAAAAACCATCTCAAGATGTACTGCCGCAAGATGGGCGCACACTCTAAGGATGAGAAGCTATTAATACACTTCTTTCAAGATAGCTTGGCCGGAGCCGCGGTAGTGTGGTACACTAATTTGGAAGCTTCCCGTATCCGTACTTGGAAGGATCTGATTACTGCCTTCCTAAGGCAATATCAGTACAATTCCGATATGGCTCCCGACCGCACTCAACTGCAGAATATGTTCAAGAAAGAGGGTGAAACCTTTAAAGAATATGCGCAGTGGTGGAGAGATTTGGCGGCACAAGTAGCTCCTCCCATGGTTGAGAGAGAGATGATCACCATGATGGTAGACACTTTGCCAGTGTTCTACTATGAGAAGCTAGTAGGTTATATGCCGTCCAGCTTTGCGGACCTAGTATTCGCCGGGGAAAGAATCGAGGTAGGATTGAAAAGAGGAAAGTTTGATTAGGTTTCCTCCATGAGTGCGAATGCCAAAAGAATCGGGGCAACAGGGGCAAAAAGGAAGGAAGGAGATGCCCATGCCGTCTCTTCAACACCCGCGTGGGTCAAACCCCAGCAAACACCTCATGGTACCCATCAGTACGCGCAACATCACCCGAGCTTCTCGGCTCATACTGGGAACGCCTCTAGTTCAACACCCGTGCAGCCCAAGGCACCCACCCAGAGGGAAGCTCCCCAAGTTCCAACTCCAAACACGACTCGCCCGGCTGGTAATTCCAACACGACAAGGAACTTCCCTCCGAGGCCATTTCAAGAATTCACCCCACTCCCAATGACGTACGAAGACCTCTTGCCATCCCTCATCGCCAATCATTTGGCCATGGTAACTCCCGGAAGGGTCCTCCAACCCCCTTTCCCAAAGTGGTATGACCCTAATGCAACTTGCAAGTACCATGGGGGTGTCCCGGGACATTCCGTTGAAAAATGCTTGGCCCTTAAGTACAAGGTCCAACATTTGATGGATGCTGGATAGCTGACCTTCCAAGAGGATCGGCCCAATGTGAGAACCAACCCGCTCGCCAATCATGGAGGGGGAGCAATTAACGCCGTTGAGTCCGATAGACCGCGCAAGTCTAAACCTTTAAGGGATGTGGCAACCCCTAGGAGGTTTATCTTCGAGGCCCTACAAAAGGGAGGTGTGATTCCCCATAGTGGGTGTAAGGAGGATTCCTGTTTGCTACATTCCGGCGAGCTGCATGACATGGAGACGTGTTTGGGAGTAGAGGAGTTGTTACAGCGGATGATAGATCAAGGTCGACTGGAAGTCGGCAGTGAAGGAAAAGAAGAGCAGCATATATGCATGCAGTCCACGGATGGGAGCAGTGTTGCGAAGCCCAAACCCTTGGTGATATACTTCACTAAAAGCGCAGCTTTGCAAAAGCCCGAACACCCCTTAGTAGCCAAACCTGTTCCTTTCCCGTACCAAAATAGCCACGCAGTCCCATGGAGATATACACCTCCGAGGGAGAAGGAAGAAGAAGCCACCGACGTCAGCTCGTTGTCAGATAAAGTAACAAATATCACGGGACTGAGTGGTGTGACCTGTAGTGGTCATGTGTTCGCGCCTCCGGACCTACCAGTCCAACCCGCGGACGTCAAGGGAAAAGGAAAAGTGGTGGAGCAACAAGATGGCGAAGCACCCCACGCTTCGAATAAAGATATTCCGGCAAAAGGCCTCCCAGAGAAAAAGGATGGTAAAAAGGAGGTGTCGCTAGAAGAAGCCAGCGAGTTCCTCCGTATAATTCAGCAGAGCGAATTCAAGGTTATCAAACAGCTCAACAAAACCCCGGCCAGGGTCTCGCTGTTGGAGTTACTTATGGGCTCCGAGCCTCATCGGGCTCTGCTAGTAAAAGTTCTGAACGAGGCCCATGTGGCCCAAGATATCTCGGTAGAAGGTTTCGGAGGGCTGGTCAACAATATCACTGCCAACAACTATCTTGCCTTCGCCGAAGAAGAAATCCCCGCCGAGGGGAGAGGGGATAATAAGGCTTTACACGTATCAGTCAAATGTATGGACCATATCGTAGCCAAGGTGCTCATCGATAATGGTTCCAGTTTAAACGTGATGCCTAAGAGCACTTTGGAGAAATTACCATTCAATGCTTCCCACTTAAAGCCGAGTTCAATGGTGGTTCGTGCCTTCGACGGCACTCGCCGAGAGGTTAGGGGAGAGATCGATCTCCCAGTACAAATAGGCCCTCACACCTGTCAAGTCACCTTCCAAATAATGGATATTAACCCCCCCTACAGCTGTCTGTTGGGGCGCCCGTGGATCCATTCAGTGGGAGTTGTGCCCTCTACACTCCACCAAAAGTTGAAATTCGTAGTGGAGGGGCACTTGGTCATCGTGTCAGGCGAGGAAGACATCTTGGTGAGCTGCCCATCCTCTATGCCTTATGTGGAAGCCGCAGAAGAATCGTTAGAAACCGCTTTCCAGTCTTTTGAGGTGGTCAGTGTTTCCTCCGTGGACTCCTTCTCTGGGAAGCCTTGTCTGTCCGATGCAGCAGTAATGATGGCCTGAGTTATGTTAGGGAACGGTTACGAACCCGGAATGGGTTTAGGCAAGGACAACGGCGGCATAACTAGCCTGATAAATGCCAAAGGAAATCGTGGGAAGTATGGTTTAGGCTATAAGCCCACTCAGGCGGATATGAAAAGAAGCATCTCGGGAAGGAAGAGCAGTGGTCAAAGCTCGCGTTGGAGACAAGAAAGTGAGGGAAGCCCGCCCTGCCACATAAGTAGAAGCTTTATAAGCGCGGGTCTGGGAGACAAAGGTCAAGTGGTCGCGATATGCGAAGATGATGTTCCGAGTACATTGGATTTGGTACGACCATGCCCTCCTGATTTCCAGCTGGGAAATTGGCGAGTGGAGGAACGCCCCGGCATTTACGCAATGAGCATAATGTAAACCTTTACGGTTTTAAAAGCTCTATAGTTGGGCCTAGGCTTTAGAGTTTTTCCTTTTGTTAAGGCTTTGTGTCTTTTGTTTTTTAATTTATAATACGAGGACCTTTCTTCATTTGTTCCTACGTCTCTACCCATTCTCATTCATTTGCATGTTCACTTCTTTTTTTTGAAACGGCAGATCCTATGACGAGTCCCCCGAAGGTACTAATACCTGGGACCCGCTTATCGACTTCGAGCAAGAAATGAATAAAACGGAAGATGAAGGAAATGAGGATGTGGGACTTCCCCCAGAATTAGAAAGAATGGTCGCCCATGAGGACCAAGAAATGGGGCCTCATCAAGAAGAAACAGAGCTAGTAGACTTAGGAATTGGCAGTGGAAAAAGGGAAGTGAAGATAGGCACAGGTATTACCGCACCTATCCGTGAAGAATTAATAATCCTGCTAAAAGACTACCAAGACATCTTTGCTTGGTCATACCAAGATATGCCCGGTTTGAGTTCTGACATTGTACAGCACCGAGTACCTCTAAATCCCGAGTGTTCCCCGGTAAAGCAGAAACTGAGAAGGATGAAGCCCGAAACATCCTTAAAGATAAAAGAAGAAGTGAAGAAGCAATTTGACGCTGGATTTCTGGCCGTCGCTCGGTATCCAGAATGGGTTGCCAACATCGTACCGGTCCCTAAGAAAGATGGGAAAGTACGAATGTGTGTGGATTATCGGGACCTGAATCGGGTCAGTCCCAAGGACAATTTTCCTTTACCACACATCGATATCCTCGTAGATAACACGGCCAATTTCGCTTTATTTTCCTTCATGGACGGTTTCTCCGGTTACAATCAGATAAAGATGGCGCCCGAGGATATGGAAAAGACTACTTTCGTCACCCTGTGGGGGACGTTCTGTTACAAGGTGATGTCCTTTGGACTCAAGAATGCCGGGGCAACTTATCAATGGGCCATGGTAGCTTTGTTCCATGATATGATGCATCAAGAGATCGAGGTCGACGTGGACGACATAATTGCTAAATCTAAATCCGTGGAAGAACACCTTGTCAACCTGCGGAAGTTGTTCGAAAGGCTTAAGAAATATCAATTAAGGTTGAACCCCGCTAAGTGTACCTTTGGGGTCAAATCAGGGAAATTGCTTGGTTTCATTGTAAGCCAGAAAGGGATAGAGGTAGACCCTGAAAAGGTGAAGGCTATCCTTGAGATGCCAGAACCCCGTACAGAGAGGCAAGTCCGAGGTTTCCTGGGATGCTTGAATTATATTGCCAGATTCATATCGCAGCTCACCGCCATTTGTAAGCCGTTGTTCAAGCTCTTACGCAAAAACCAAACTGATCGCTGGAATGAGGATTGCCAAGAAGCTTTTGGAAGGATCAAGAAGTGCCTTATGAATCCTCCCGTGCTTATGCCACCAGTACCTGGAAGGCCTCTCGTTTTGTACATGACAATCTTGGACGAGTCAATGGGGTGTATGCTGGAGCAGCATGACGAATCCGGGAAGAAAGAGCGCGCTGTTTACTACCTAAGTAAGAAGTTCACGACCTGTGAGATGAATTACTCCTTGCTCGAAAGAACGTGTTGTGCTTTAGTATGGGCATCCCATCGCCTAAGGCAGTACATGCTGAGCCATACTACCTGGTTGATATCCAAGATGGACCCGGTTAAGTACATCTTTGAAAAGCCAGCTCTCACGGGACGAATCGCCCAGTGGCAAGTCCTGCTATCCGAATTTGATATAGTCTACGTCACCCAAAAGGCGATAAAAGGAAGCGCCTTAGCAGATTATTTGGCTCAACAGCCTCTCAACGACTATCAGCCCATGCATCCTGAGTTCCCGGATGAGGACATCATGGCCTTGTTTGAGGAAAAATTGGACGAAGATCGGGACAAATGGACCGTATGGTTTGACGGAGCGTCAAACATTCTAGGTCATGGCGTTGGGGCAGTATTGGTCTCTCCGGACAATCAATGTGTACCCTTCACAGCCAGGCTAGGATTCGACTGCACCAACAACATGGCCGAATATGAAGATGTGCCCTAGCCGTCCAGGCAGCGATTGACTCCAATGTCAAACTACTCAAGGTGTACGGCGACTCGGCATTGGTAATCCATCAGCTGAAAGGGGAATGGGAAACTAGAGATCCCAAGCTGATACCCTACAAAGCCTATATCAAGGAATTGGCTAAGACCTTCGATGAGATCTCCTTCCATCATGTTCCCCGCGAGGAAAATCAAATGGCGGATGCACTTGCTACTTTGGCGTCTATGTTCCAGCTAACACCGCACGGGGATCTACCCTACATTGAATTTTGGTGTCGTGGCAAACCCGCGCATTGTTGCCAAGTGGAAGAGGAACGGGACGGAAAGCCTTGGTATTTCGACATCAAGCGATATGTCGTAAGCAAAGAATACCCGCCAGAGATTGCCGACAATGATAAGAGGACATTGAGAAGGTTGGCAGCCGGTTTCTTCATGAGCGGAAGCATACTGTATAAGAGAAATCACGACATGACACTCCTGCGGTGTGTGGATGCCAGGGAGGCAAATCACATGATCGAGGAAGTCCATGAGGGCTCGTTTGGAACACACGCCAACGGGCATGCTATGGCCAGGAAGATCCTAAGAGCAGGTTATTACTGGCTTACCATGGAAAGTGATTGTTGTGTCCATGTAAGGAAATGCCACAAATGTCAAGCGTTCGCAGATAATGTCAATGCCTCACCACATCCTCTGAATGTCATGTCCGCCCCTTGGCCTTTCTCCATGTGGGGAATAGATGTCATCGGGGCCATTGAGCCCAAGGCCTCGAATGGTCATCGCTTCATCCTCGTAGCGATAGATTATTTCACCAAGTGGGTCGAGGCGGCTTCCTATACCAGTGTCACGAGGGGTGTAGTGGTCAGGTTCATTAAGAAAGAGATCATCTGCCGATATGGTTTGCCAAGGAAGATTATCACGGACAACGGCACCAACCTGAATAACAAGATGATGGGGGAAATGTGCGAGGAGCTTAAAATCCAACATCACAATTCCACACCCTACCGGCCAAAGATGAATGGAGCTGTGGAAGCGGCCAATAAGAATATCAAAAAGATTATCCAAAAGATGACCGTGTCATACAAGGATTGGCACGAAATGCTCCCATTCGCGTTACACGGTTACCGAACTTCAGTGCGAACGTCAACTGGGGCAACGCCGTTCTCATTGGTATATGGGATGGAGGCTGTGTTACCGTTTGAGGTGGAAGTCCCGTCATTAAGGATCTTGGCAGAATCCGAATTAAAGGAATCAGAGTGGGCTCAAACGCGCTATGACCAGCTCAACTTCATTGAGGGTAAGCGCTTAACGGCCATGAGTCATGGGCGCTTATACCAGCAAAGAATGAAGAATGCATTCGATAAGAAAGTACGTTTGCGCAAGTTCCATGAGGGAGACCTTGTGCTAAAGAAAATGTCCCATGCTGTCAAGGACAATCGAGGGAAATGGGCCCCGAACTACGAAGGGCCTTTTGTTGTGAAGAGGGCTTTCTCCGGAGGAGCCCTGGTGCTTACCAACATGGATGGTGAAGAGTTACCTTCACCCGTGAATTCTGATGTCGTCAAGCAATATTATGCTTAAAAGCTAGGGCAATAAAGGATGTCGCTGCATGTTCTTTATCTTTATGCATTTTCTGGATTTCCCCCAGGGATTTCCCGTCTGCTGTATCTCTCGTTACAATCTTTCAAAGAAATGAACGTGGATTCGAGGCTTTAGTCCTCACATTGGTTTCAAACCTTGCATTTGATTTGTGATCACCTGAGCCCTTCCGCTCAGTTCGTGGGATGCCCCAAGCGCTTAATTAAAATTGAACCTAAACCAACTTTTGCTAAGATTCGCTGCGTTTGAAAACATTCATGCATACGCATACGCATGCATATTGTTGTGGTAAGACAGGGGCAGGATCATCTTGAGCTACCTTCTGGGGTGAGGACCAAATGTGGACAGCAGAAACCAATCAAGGTAAGACAATGACGCGGTCAAGATTGGCCGAACCTGGTTGTTTATTACTTGTAGGTACTTAGGAACGGATGCAAGTGGGGATGGGGTCACGACCGACTGATCGTTGCCCTTTCTCTGCGCTAGACAAGCAGAGAACGTCGCTGCAAGGCAGCCCCGTATCCTTTGTATTCGCAGTTGTCTTACTATTTGTTTGTTTTAAAAATAAGTAATCAACGCCTAACTCTAACTTAAGTAAGTTCAAGTTAAGCAAGACGCTAAACCATAAGGAAGGAGGGGACATGGTTAATGTTCCTCTAAAAAAAAAATGCAGGTTAGCTCGCCTGGGCGAGCCACCCCTGCACCAAATTATAAGAATGACGAAAGGGGGGACATTTTTGCATTCAAAAACTTCTTTTCCCCCCTTTCAAAAGCCATACCCACGGGATTGATGAGTTTGCAGCCCTAGGGTCAACATTTTTCGCATTTTTTGATTCCGTTTTGCGCCTTTGTTCATCACCAACAAGAAATGGCCCCGAGGAAGCTTGCCTCAAAGAGGTCCAGGAAGGATAAGGCGGCCGAAGGGACTAGTTCCGCTCCTGAGTATGACAGTCACCGCTTTAGGAGCGCTGTACACCAGCAGCGCTTCGAGGCCATCAAGGGATGGTCGTTTCTCCGGGAGCGACGCGTCCAGCTCAGGGACGACGAGTATACTGATTTCCAGGAGGAAATAGGGCGCCGGCGGTGGACATCACTGGTTACTCCCATGGCCAAGTTCGATCCAGAAATAGTCCTTGAGTTTTATGCCAATGCTTGGCCAACAGAGGAGGGCGTGCGTGACATGAGATCCTGGGTAAGGGGTCAGTGGATCCCGTTTGATGCCGACGCTATCGGCCAGCTCCTGGGATATCCGTTGGTGTTGGAAGAGGGCCAGGAATGCGAGTATGGCCAGAGGAGGAACCGGTCTGACGGGTTCGATGAGGAGGCCATCGCCCAACTGCTATGTACACCGGGGCAGGATTTTGCCCGGACTGCTACAGGGAGGCGAGTGCGAATCATGCGCACCAACATGACCACCCTGACCCAGATATGGATGACGTTGCTCCTCAGCAACATCCTGCCCAGCGATCATAATTCCGACCTCCCCCTGCCGAAGTGTCAGCTGGTGTACGCCATCCTGACGCGGATGAGCGTCCATGTGGCTCAGTTAATCGCTGATGCCATTTATATTTTTGCAGGTATGGCGCCTACCAAGCACCCTTTGGATCCAGATAAGTCCAACAGGGCCCTGCGATTTCCCGCACTGATCACAGGACTCTGCCAGTCGTTCGGAGTCCCCGTTACACCTACCAAGGTAATTCGTCCGCCCATCACCCGGGCTTTTATTGAGAAGTACTGTACCCAGAGACAGGCTCAGGGTGATGTTCCACAGGCCGCAGGCGCGCCACCACCACCTCATCAGGCTGGCCAGGCTGGGGCATTTGACATGGAGCAGTATTTACGGCATTTGGTTCGCCAGCAAGCGGCCAACCACCGAGCACATGTGCAGACCCATGATTGTCTGTACCAGATGAGCCTCAGCATGCAGAGCCAGGGCTTCGCTTCTTTTTCATGCCCTACTCCAGACCAGTTCAGGGCAGAGGTCGCATGGCCCGGAGATTGGCCCGAGGCCCAAGCAGGAGAGGCACCCCCAGAAGCTCCCGGCGGTGGAGAAGAGGCCCACGAGGACGAGGAGATGGCCAATTTGCTTGACTTCTTGGGAGGGAGTGGAGATACATGACTGGGAGATCCCCAGATTCATGTTTTTCTTTCGTATTTCTTTTATCATTTATATGTTATGACTTGAGAGACTAATGTTTGTTTTAGTTGTTTCGATTGTCATTTGTACAGCGCATACATTTTTGTTTGGATTGTTGCGTTAGTGTTTATATATCATTACTATCGATGATGTTTGAAATTCTGGAACCATGCAGAGTTCTTCGTTTAGGAACATCGTCCAAAATATATATAAAACAAACAAAAATCATGATAAAAATAAAAATAGAAAAGAAAAAAAATGAAATGGAAAAGAGAGCAAATGAGAGAAGAAGAGAGCAAGTAAAGAAAAAGAGAGCAAATAAGGAAAAAGAAAGCAAGTAAGAAAAAAAATGGGAAAAAGAGAAAAATAAGTTGTCTAGCTTAAAAACCGACATGCTTTTGAAAAGAGATGATTTCCAACTTTTCTTTGAAAAAAAATTCATTGATCATAACCAATTTTTGGAAAATGTGTCTACACCTGAAGGGTGAATGCTGTGAAATTTCCCCGGATGCCCGAAATGGACTCGGATGAATGCACAAATTGATAAAAGAACATATTTTGGAAACATTGGGTTGATTTAAAATAGAGGAAATGAATCCAGAGCCTTAGCATCACATGACCATAAAAATTTGACACTTGAGCGTCCACATAGGTGCATGCATGACCAGTTTTGCATAAAATTTCCAAATCATCATTTTTGCATTTGTGTCATGGAAATAATGTGGGGCATCCCTTTTATCCTTGAACCAAACCAAACCCTGACATGTATCATGTCTAGCCATTCTACAAGTCTTGAGCCGAAATCCTGACTCACCATAATCCTTACCCTCGGGAGAAAGCAAAAAGAAAAGAAAGAAAATTCCCAATCAAAGAGTGGGAGAAAGCAAAAAGAAAAGAAAGAAAATTCCCGATCAAAGAAAACAGAAGAAATATGCAGAAAGGTCTTTGGACCGGACAATATCTGAACAATACAGAATTGTCACCAAATGAACAAAAAGAAGGAAAGGAAACCACGACCTAAAATGGTCTTCCCCCTTTAATTGCCAACCAAAATCTTGTGCGCTAGCGACTTTTTCGCCCCGCACTAAACAAAGACAGAAAAGGAAAAAGCCAACAAAAAAAATCAAAGGCCAAAAACACACAAAAGCCGAAAAACCCATCAAAAGAACCCATTCCCAAGGGAAGTCCTATTGATCCATGATCACACATGTAATTTTTGATTTGATAGGAAATAATTTGCAAAGTTAAGTCATGACATATCTATGGTTCGGAATTAGGATAAAACACTTACCTGTGCGAGATTGATACACTTTGAGTGGATTTTTTCTATTTTTGTCGAACCCAGTGTTTCCTCTAAATGGTCATTTAGAAACGAAATGCTAACATCCAAAATCTCATTTATGGTTATGGGGGATTTCATCAACATACTCTCCTTCCCCGGTAAACGCATTGTTCTTTTCACTAAAAAAAAGCATATGCTGCTCTAATCAGTTGGAATATTTGTCTCTTTACTAAAGCATGTTTGTATTTTTAGTAAAGAAAACACCGAGACTTTTTCAAGTCTCACAAGTTATCCAGAACTACGTAGGTCTGAGTTCCTCATTGGAGGATACGTAGGAGCAAGAGCATTGCTTTTGTCGGCCGCCCCACAAGATCTGTCATATTGACCCTGAGGTCATGTGACATGCGGAGACAAAATTTGGTCATTCCGCACCCCTTTGCCATTCAGACACAGCCGTGTCCGATGGCACGCAGAGACAAAAATTGGTCATTCTGCACCCTTTGTCATCCAGAGGCGGCGGGCCCGATGACACGCGGAGACAAATTTGCTCATTCTGCACCCCTTTGCCATTCAGACACAGCCGTGTCCGATGGCGCGCAGAGACAAAAATTGGTCATTCTGCACCCTTTGTCATCCAGAGGCGGCGGGCCCGACGACACGCGGAGAAAAATTTGGTCATTTCGCACCCCTTTGCCATTCAGACACAGTCGTGTCCGATGGTACGCAGAGACAAAATTTGGTCATTCTGCACCCTTTGTCCTCCAGAGGCGGCGGGCCCGATGACATGCGGAGACAAAATTTGGTCATTCTGCACCCCTTTTCCATTCAAACACAGCCGTGTCCGATGGCGCGCAGAGACAAAAATTGGTCATTCTGCACCCTTTGTCATCCAGAGGCGGCGGGCCCGATGACATGCGGAGACAAAATTTGGTCATTCCGCACCCCTTTGCCATTCAGACACAGCCGTGTCCGATGGCGCGCAGAGACAAAAATTGGTCATTCTGCACCCTTTGTCATCCAGAGGCGGCGGGCCCGATGACATGCGGAGACAAAATTTGGTCATTTCGCACCCCTTTGCCATTCAGACACAGCCGTGTTCGATGGCGCGCAGAGACAAAAATTGGTCATTCTGCACCCTTTGTCATCCATAGGCGGCGGGCCCGATGACATGCGGAGACAAAATTTGGTCATTCCGCACCCCTTTGCCATTCAGACACAGTCGTGTCCGATGGCACGCAAAGACAAAATTTGGTCATTCTGCACCCTTTGTCAATCGCGGCCGATAAGCCCGTTGACACGCGGAGATTTACATCATCTTCCGCACTTACAAGATCTGTCATACTGACTTTTGAGTCACGCTGACGGGCGGAAATACCCGAGTGGTTATCCGTATAAACATTCTTTTGCTATCTGTAAGACAGAACGCTTGATAGCAGGCAGGGACTGACACCGTCTTCTGCACCTTTTGTTCCCTCGGGAACAACGAGTCATTTGCATGCGGAAATTTTATGGTCACCCGTGACTCTCGTCAACCGAGAGGAACGAAATTAGTGTCTTATCTTTACTTTCCTTTTATTTCCAATAAAAGACAAGTAAAGAGGGGCAACTGTCATACCCTAATTTCGTCCGGGGACCTTTGCATGATGACATGCGACTTTTCTTTGGTCCTTGTAAGGTGCTTGGCACCCATCATTAGGCAATTTGTGAAATTCCGGGACATGCCGAAAAAAACAAAAGAAAATATTGATGCACAATCCGTAAAGGTTCCGTGACACACCGGAAATCAAATGGAAGCATCGTTGCATAATTAGTGAGGTTTCGTAACATTCCGTAAGTCAAAAAGGGGATGATTAAGTAATCGGCAAGGTTCCGTAAACATTACGGAAAGAAAACAAGTATCGTTACGAAATTCGTAAGTTTCCGTAACTTTACGAAAAAAGAATCACAAAAAAAAAAGCAGAGGGGGTGTACTTAGTAAAAATGGGGGGGTGCAAATAGCACCCAGGTCCACTTGGGCCCTCCAGAATATTCCTCCAGAAGGCTGTTGCTTCTGGAGGAAGCAACCTGGCTCGCCTGGGCGAGCTGGGCGGCAAGCATCTCCCCTATTTTGCTATAAATAGGGGAGGAAGTGAAGAAGAAAAGGGTTCAGCCCCTTAGGCACTTCTCTCTCTTTCGAATTTGCTTGGAAAAATTGTTTCCGTGAAGAAAATCTAAGCCGAGGCGCTTCCGAAACGTTTCCGTAACGATTTCCGTGAAGAATTTCGCAAAGGTTTCAACCGTTCTTCGACGTTCTTCATTCGTTCTTCATCGTTCTTCGATCTTCAATGGGTAAGTACCTCGAACCAAGCTTTTCGATTCATTCTATGTACCCATGGTGGTCCACATTTTGTTTCGAGTATTTTTATTCTCATTTCATTTACTTTTTATACCCCATTTTGACGTGCTTAAGCCATTTTACTTAAGTCATTTCTCGCTTAACCTTAAAATAAAATAAATTTCCACCGATCGTTTGAATTGTATTATCCGTTAACTTCGGTTAAAATGAATTCCGACCGTTCGGTCGTGCCGTAACCACGTTGGAAATCAAAAAAAGAGATAAATAATAATATAATAATCAAAAAAACATCTTTTAGTAAAATAAAGCGGAAAATCAATCGGGCGTTTTCTCTTTGGGATTTCTCATTCTTAATCGAATCGACTAATAACTAAGGTGAAACTAAGGCTAAAATCAACTTGCCTAGTCAAGCTCGTCCATAAAAATAGGTTTTGAAGTTTATCATTTAAAATTCCTACTAAGTAAATGGATCATTTTCAAGGTCCAACGCCTTAAAATGATCACCTTTTAAAGTAAAAAAGAATCACTTGATAAGAAAGAACTACGTAGGTCTGATTTCCTCATCACAAATTGAGGAATACGTAGGAGCAAAGGGAAACACCCTTGTCGACCACAAAAAAGGAAAAATATAAAAAGGGTATAAAGGATATAAGGACATAAAAGGGAACATAAAAACCAAAGTCACGTTTGCACATTCGATTAAAGGCTGCCGTCCCTTGGGACGGACGTATGGGGTGCTAATACCTTCCCCGTGCGTAAATACAACTCCCGAACCTTTCACTTAAAAGTTCGTAGATCGCGTCTTTTCCGGTTTTTCCGACGTTTTCCTCAAATAAACGTTGGTGGCGACTCCGCGCGTATTCCTTTCGTGGAACACGCATCCCGCGAGTCACGCGTTGCCCTCCCGCCGAAGGGTAGGTTGCGACAGAGGGGATCAAGACGGAACCCGTGCATGATGCATATGCGAAAGGCACAACACGGGGATGTACATAGTATGACAATATTCACAAACAAATATAAGCAAAGGGGTACATGACCCTTAGGACTACATGCATGGCAGTGTGAGCTAAAAGGGCATTTTAGTGATAATTCCCAAGGTGGTCATATCTCTCTTGATGATCTCTAAAGGTATCATCCCCTTCGAAGAACATATTGCAGCGGTAGGGACTACTAGCAACAATATGTTATCAAAGAGAAAAACTCTAGATGAGGGTTCACCAGAGACCTTGCATGATCATAGATTCACCTCCACTCCTTATGTTCCCACGAACCCGGGTATAGGGTCCTTTTTCAACTCACCGTGTGTGCAAATAGTGTTGGTGTTTGTGTGCATCAAATGAATAAATATTTACCTCATGCATACATTTTAAAACACACTAAAAGCATCAAAAAGAGTTTATATACACAAGAACATAAGAAAAAGAAAAAGAACAAAAGGGAAGTCATAGTAAAGAAAGCACACTGATTGATTGGCCTAACTCTCTAACAATAGTCCCCAGTGGAGTCGCCAACTGTCGCAACTTACCCTTCGGCGGGAGGGTGACGCGTGACTCGTGGGTGCGTCTTCCAAGAAAGGAATACGCGCGGAGTCGCCACCAACGTTTATTTGAGGAAAACGTCGGAAAAACCAGAAAAGACGTGGTCTACGAACTTTAAGTGAAAGGTTTAGGAGTTGTATTTACGCACGAGGAAGGTATTAGCACCCCACACGTCCGTCACAAGAGACGGGAAAATTGTTTTTATCCTTTTTTGCAAAATATATTTTTATTGAATGAAAGGTCATTTAAGGCGTTGGATCATTAAACAATCTTTCAATTCTTTTGAAAGGAGACAAAACATTAAGGCATTGGACCATTAATGATCTCTTGGTATTTTTTTTGCAAGAGGTAATAAAACTACGTGTTGATTTTAGGCTTTTTTAGAAATCTACGTTTAACCAATAAAGGCGGAAAAGACCATTTTAAGGCGTTTGGACCTTAAAAATGGCTTTTTTAGGTGATGACAAAAGTTTGATTTATGAATTGATTTTAGCCATAGTTTCACTTTGGTTATTAGTCAATTTGATTAAGAAAGAAAAATCCCAAAGAAAAAAACGTCTGAATGATTTTTTGATTATTTTACTGAAAGATATTTTTTTATTATTATATTATTATTTTGCCTCTTTTTTGGTTTTAAACGTGGTTACGGCATGACCGAACGGTCGGATTTCATTTTAACATAAATTAAAAGATGTTACAATACGAATGATCGGTATAAATTTATTTTATTTTTGATTAGGCGAGAAAATGACTTGAATAAATGACTAAAGCACGTCAAAAAGGGGTACGAAAAGTAAATGAAATAAAAATAAAAGCACGCGAAACAAATGAGGACCATTAAGGGTACATAGAATGAATTGAAAAGTTCGATTTTGGGAACTTACCGGTTGAAGACCGAAGAATGAAGAAGAACGAACGAAGAACGGCGGAAAATCTTCGCGAAATCACTCACGGAAATGTCTCGGAAGCGTTACGGAAGTGCCTCGGCTTGGATTTTCTTCACGAAAACAATTTTTCTCACTAATTTTAAGTGATTCTCAAATACCAGGAGGGTTGAACATTTTTGTTCTTCCCTCCTTCCCCTATTTATAGGGAAAAGAAGGAGAAGCTTGCCACCTAGCTCGCCCAGGCAAGCTAGGTTGCTTCCTCCAGAAGGCACCGCCTTCTGGGGAACTTCCTAGAAGGCCCAAGTGGGCCTACTTTCTATTTGCACCCCCTGTTTACTAAATACACCCCCTGCCTTTTTTTGCTGATTCTTTTTTCGTAACGTTACGGAACTTTATGAATTTCGTAATGATACTTGTTTTCTTTCGGTAATGTCACGGAACCTTACGGATTACGTAATCATCCCTTTTATGGCTCCCGGGATGTTGCAGAACTTCACGGATTGTGCAACAATGCTTCCTTTTGACTTCCAGCATGTCATGGAACTTCACGGATTGCCTAACGATGGGTGCCAAGTACCTCAAAGTGGTCAAACGAGGGTCGCATCCCAACAAACAGATGGTCCCCAGAAAAAATTAGGGTATGACACTCGCTAAGCCCATTCTACAGAAAAAATATTTTCTGTTCACACGCCCAGCCTTAATTTCAGTTTTATTTTTTGCTTTTCAATTTGAAGTTGTTCTATGCCGAATTTGATGAATTTAGCAGAGAAGTTGAGAGGAGGAATTGGCATAAGGAGCTCACTAACTTCTCAGAGGGAAGCATTGATGTTTCTATTGTTAAAGAATTTTATGCTAACCTCTATTACCCTGAAGATAAATTTGTAGACAAAGGATCAAGCTGAATGTTTTGATGATGCCAAAGGATTACATGAATCACATGCTTCTCAAAGATTTATTCAAGACAAAGATATTCAAGATGAATGATCAAGACAGTCTCTAGAGTCTTAGGAAGGGTATATTAAATAGAAAGGGAATTCCAATTGAAGTCGCAAAAGGTTTGGCCAAGAAATCTAAGTTAAAAAGGTTTTTCAACAGATTTACTCTCTGGTAATCGATTACCAGAGGATGTAATCGATTACCAGTGGCCAAAAATGATTTACAACAGCTATTAAAATTTGAATTCAAAATTTGCACTGTGTAATCGATTACACATATATGGTAATGGATTACCAGCAGTTTCTGAACGTTTTAATTCAAATTTTAAAGCCTGTAATCGATTACACATATACTGTAATCGATTACCAGAGGAGTTTTTCAGAAAACATTCTCAACAGTCACATCTTTTTGTGTGGTTCTTGAATGGCTATCATAGGCCTATATATATGTGACTTGAGACACGAATTTGCTAAGAGTTTTTCAGAACAAAAAGGTCTTATCCTCTTAAAAAGAAAATCGTTTTATCCTCTTACAAATTCCTTGGCCAAATTACTTGTGATTCAATAAGGAATTATTTGAGTGCTCAAATTGTTCAATCTATCTCTTTCAAGAGAGATTTCTTCTTTTCTTCTTCTTCATTCTGAAAAAGGGATTAAGAGACCGAGGGTCTCTTGTTGTGAAAGAATTCTAAACACAAAGGAAGGGTTGTCCTTGTGTGTTTAGAACTTGTAAAAGGAATTTACAAGATAGTGGAACTCTCAAGCGGGTTGCTTGGGGACTGGACGTAGGCACAAGGGTGTGGCCGAACCAGTATAAATCTGAGTTTGCATTTTCTCTTCCCTTAAACTCCTTTATTTATTATTGTTTTATATTCATATTCAATCTGTTCTATTTGAATCAATATTTAAGAAACTCATTATTAAGGGAATTTATAACTGGAATAGAAAGATAAATAGAATTTTTAATTGGGGAAATAAGTTGTGATATCTTAATTCAACCCCCCCTTCTTAAGATATCTGAGGCCACTTGTCCAACAAGTGGTATCAGAGCTTCATTCTTGTATAAAGTTTAGAAGCTTCAAGAATTATGGCCTCATCAAACTACTTGTTTCCCGAGGGAAATTCTATAAATAGACCTCCCATCTTTAATGGAGTGGGTTACCACTACTGGAAAACCCGCATGCAAATCTTTATAGAGGCAATAGATTTAAATATTTGGGAAGCAATAGAACAAGGACCTTATGTTCCCTCTATAATAGCCGGAAGTGCAACAATAGAAAAACCTAGAGCAGATTGGACTGAGGAAGAAAGAAGATTAGTACAATATAATTTAAAGGCCAAATATATTATTACATCTGCCTTAGGAATAAATGAATACTTTAGGGTTTCAAATTGTAAAAGTGCTAAGGATATGTGGGATACACTACAAGTAACACATGAAGGCACAACAGATGTTAAAAGATCAAGGATAAACACTTTAACGCGTGAATATGAACTTTTTAGGATGAATGTAAATGAAAGTATACAAGACATGCAAAAGAGGTTCACACACATAGTTAATCATCTTGCATCTCTAGGAAAAACTTTTCAAAATGAAGATCTAGTAAATAAAGTCTTAAGATGTCTTAATAGAGAATGGCAACCAAAAGTAACAGCCATCACAGAATCTCAAGATTTATCTAGTATGTCTCTTGCTACATTATTTGGAAAATTGCAGGAGCATGAAATGGAATTACTAAGATTAAATCAGCATGAAGAAACTGATAAGAAGAAGAAAGGAATCGCTCTTAAAGCCTCATCTGCAATCCAAGAAGGCAATGATAAAGAAGGTTCAATTGACTTGGATAATGATGAAGATATTAGTCTGTTTGTAAAAAGATTCAACAAGTTCCTGAGAGTCAGAGGAAATCAAAAGCGACCCAATTTTAAACCTAAAAGAAGGACAGAAACTTCATCCTCTACTCTAAAATGCTTTGAGTGCAATCAACCTGGACATCTGAGGGTTGATTGTCCCATCTTCAAGAAAAAGATGGAGAAGTCTGAAAAGAAAAATATTAATGAAAAGAAATTGAAGAAAGCATACATTACGTGGGATGAAAACGATATGGAATCTTTTGAAGATTCAGAAAATGAAAAAATAAACCTCTGCCTTATGGCAAAAAGTTATGAAAGTGATGAAGAGGTAACATCTTCAAACAATTTATCTATTTCTTTTGATGAATTGCAAGATGCATTTGCTGATTTGCATAAAGAGTCAATTAAACTTGCAAAGTTAGTTTCATCTTCAAAGAAAACAATTTCAAATTTAGAAAATGAAATTTTAAAATTAAACAAAGAATTAGATCATCTTAGAAATGAAGTCCCAATTTCTAAACCAAATGAAAAAGTTCACATTTCTACTATTTCTGACAAGAAAATGTCAGATTCTTGCAGTTGTTGTGAAAAGTATGAAAAAGAAATCAAAGAATTGAAAAACTCTCTTGCAAAATTCTGTTATAGTAAAAATAATTTAGATGTCATTTTAGGAAAACAAAGACATGTCTCCAATAAGGCTGGATTAGGATATAAATCTGAAAAACAACAAAAATTTCATAAAAACTTCTCTACTTCCACACAAAAATATAATTCTAGTTCTATCACATGTTTTTACTGTGGAAGAAAAGGGCATGGCACATCTACATGCTATATTAGAAGAAATTGTAATAAAATTAAAATGATTTGGGTCCCAAAAGGATCCTTTATTCATACTAACACAAAAGGACCCAATAAAGTTTGGGTACCTAAGTTACAACCTTGATTTTGTAGGAACCCTTGAGGAAAAAGTGGTACATAGATAGCGGTTGCTCAAAACATATGACGGGAGACAAATCAAAATTCACACATATCTCTCCCAAGAAAAGCGGACATGTAACTTATGGTGACAACAACAAAGGTAAAATTCTTGGAGTTGGAAAAATAGGTACAAATGCTTCAACCTCCATTGAAAATGTTCTACTTGTTGAAGGTCTTAAACACAGTCTGCTTAGTGTGAGTCAATTATGTGATAAAGGCTATCTGGTATCATTTGATTCTCAAAAGTGTGTCATTGAACATAAACATGATACGAATATAAAGCATGTAGGGTTTAGAGTCAACAATGTTTACATGATAGACTTAAGTCAAAAACTAGATAATAATCAATGTTTTCTTAGTAAAGATGATGATCCATGGTTTTGGCATAAACGGATTGCACATATAAACATGGAACACTTAAATAGATTAATATCAAAAGATTTAGTTGTTGGTTTACCAAAACTAAGATTTGAAAAAGATAGGCTATGTGATGCATGCCAAAAGGGAAAACAAACTAGAGTTTCTTTCAAATCTAAAAACATTGTTTCAACTACTCAACCCTTACAATTACTTCATATGGATTTGTTTGGTCCTTCCAGAATCATGAGTTTTGGAGGAAGTTACTATGCTCTTGTTATAGTTGATGATTATTCTAGATACACATGGACTCTTTTTATCACTCATAAGAATGATGCATTTCAAGCATTTAGAAAACTTGCAAAAATCATTCAAAATAAGAAAAATCTCAAGATTATATCTATTAGGAGTGATCATGGGGGTGAGTTTGAAAATAAAGAATTTGAATTATTTTGTGATAAGCATGGAATTGAGCATAATTTTTCTGCACCAAGAACCCCTCAACAAAATGGTGTTGTTGAAAGGAAAAATAGATCTTTGGAAGAGATTGCTAGAACTTTATTAAATGATACTCCTCTTCCAAAATACTTTTGGGCTGAAGCCGTTAACACTGCATGCTACATTTTAAATAGGGCTTTAATAAGACCCATTTAAAAGAAAACTCCATATGAGTTGTTCAATGGCAGAAAACCAAACATCTCACATCTTCATATCTTTGGTTGTAAATGTTTTGTATTGAATAATGGAAAATATAACTTAGGAAAATTTGATGCTAAGTCAGATGAAGGTATTTTCCTTGGATATTCTCTGCATAGTAAAGCTTATAGAATATATAATAAAAGAACAATGACAATTGAAGAGTCTATACATGTTTCCTTTGATGAGTCTAATGCCATTCTTCCAAGGAAGGATTTTTTAGATGATATTTCAGATTCCTTAGAAGATACACATATTCATGGAAATGAATCTAAAGAAAAAGATGAAGGAAGCAATGAGGATTCTCAAGATAATGGGGCTAGAGGAAATAATGAACTTCCAAGAGAATGGAAAGCCTCAAGAGATCATCCCCTTGACAACATTATTGGTGATATATCAAAAGGGGTAACAACTAGACATTCTCTTAAAGATTTATGCAATAATATGCCTTTTGTATCTATGATTGAACCTAAAAATATAAAAGAAGCCATAGTAGATGATAACTGGATAATTGCTATGCAAGAAGAACTGAATCAATTTGAAAGAAATAATGTGTGGAAACTAGTAGAAAAACCTGAAAATTATCCTGTCATAGGAACAAAATGGGTTTTTAGAAAGAAATTAGATGAACATGGCATAATTATTAGAAATAAGGCTAGGTTAGTAGCAAAAGGGTATAATCAAGAAGAGGGAATAGACTATGAAGAAACATATGCTCCAATTGCAAGATTAGAAGCCATTAGAATGCTTTTAGCATATGCATCCATAATGAATTTTAAACTCTATCAAATGGATGTTAAAAGTGCTTTTCTAAATGGTTTAATTCAAGAAGAAGTATATGTTGAACAACCCCCAGGCTTTGAAATCCCAGATAAACCAACTCATGTTTATAAATTGCAAAAGGCTCTTTATGGTTTGAAACAAGCCCCTAGGGCGTGGTATGAACGTTTAAGCAATTTTCTTCTAGAAAAAGAATTCTCTAGAGGTAAAGTGGATACCACATTGTTCATAAAGAGAAAGCATAATGATATTTTGTTGGTTCAAATATATGTTGATGATATAATTTTTGGATCCACTAATGATTCATTGTGCAAGGAGTTTTCCCTTGATATGAAAAGTGAATTTGAAATGTCAATGATGGGAGAACTAAAATACTTCCTGGGATTACAAATCAAGCAAACTCAAGAAGGTATATTCATCAATCAAGCCAAGTACTGCAAGGAATTGATCAAAAGATTTGGGATGGAAAGTGCAAAACACATGGCTACACCGATGAGCACTAGCTGTTACTTAGATAAAGATGAATCTGGTCAATCTATAGACATGAAACAATATTGAGGTATGATCGGATCTCTTCTCTATTTATCTGCTAGTAGACCTGATATTATGTTCAGTGTATGCATGTGTGCTAGGTTTCAATCCAACCCCAAACAATCACATTTGAGTGCAGTTAAGAGAATCATGAGATATCTATTAGGTACAATAAATTTAGGATTATGGTATCCTAAGAACTCAACATGTAACTTAATAGGATATTCTGATTCTGACTTTGCCGGATCTAAAACTGATAGAAAAAGTACAAGTGGAACTTGTCAATTCATTGGATCCGTTCTTGTCTCATGGCATAGTAAGAAACAAAACAGTGTTGCTTTATCCACTGCTGAAGCGGAATATATTTCTGCCAGCAGTTGTTGTGCACAGATTTTATGGATGAAGCAACAATTATCTGACTATGGCATCCTTCTTGATCGTATACCGATTAGGTGTGATAATACTAGTGCCATAAATCTATCCAAAAACCCTGTTCAACACTCTAGAACCAAACATATAGAAATTAGGCACCATTTTCTTAGAGATCATGTCCTAAAGGGAGATTGTATATTAGAGTTTGTTGATACAAAGAATCAGCTTGCTGATATCTTTACAAAACCTCTCCCAAAAGAAATATTCTTTTCAATAAGAAGAGAATTAGGCCTTTTAGACCTTAGTGATTTGGATAGGTAATTTTTTATGAATGTTTGATTATGTTTTGATTGAGTATGACGCTTGTGTTGTTTAATTTAATTTACTTCTTGTTAGTATAATTAATTATTAAGATAGTATAAGTTTTTAGACTTAGAAATAAGTTTTTCTTTTAGGAAAAGGCTATTTTTTGTTCTGGTAATCGATTACATGAATACTGTAATCGATTACACTAGAACAGATGGCCTGTAATCGATTACAGTATTCATGTAATCGATTACCAGTAGGCTGCCTCCTCCTGTAATCGATTACCATTACTTGTAATCGATTACCACGCGTCCTGCTCTATAAATATCACATTTTCCAAAAATCCCTACGCAGCCCCTTTTCTCTTACGACGTTCCTCCATTCCCAAACCTCCAAACCTTCGCATCTCACTCATTTTTCCATCAAATCAACTCCCGTAAATTGCAATCTTCTTCTTTTTCATTTCTCTTTTGATTTCACCGATTGAAATCTGCAAAAACTCCTTCAAATGGCAGAATCGTCAAAGAAACGAAAGGGTTCTTCCGCCTCCGCTTCGGCTTCAAGAGCTCATCGTTCCGGAGCCACTAGCGCATCCACAGCACCAATTCCACCCTCATTGTCTTCTTCCCCATTGTTTTCTTCCGAAGAACAGCAGAAACGGTATTCAAATCTTTTCTCATCTCGTTCCATTATCGACCCTAAGTTTATTGATATGGAATTCTTCTCTGATGAAACCTTTGATTGCATTCAAGCCTTTCAGAACTTAGGTCTTATACCTTTCATGTCATTACAATTGCCTATTTATCCTGAATTGGTTAAAGCTTTTTATTGTAATCTTGAAATTCAGGACAACACTCTGATTTCTGAGGTTTTTGGGACAAAAATGGTCATTGACCAGTCCCTTTTCCATGACTTAACCAAATTACCCAGTGACGGTGTACCATTTGAAGGTACACTGAATGACGACTGGAAATTTGATTTCTCTGCCCATGATGCCCGCCAGTTGGTTTGCACCAACAATGCGGATATGACCGGACGTCTTCTTGCCGGGTCATTGGCTTTTGAAAGTCGCATCCTTCACTATTTAATTGTGCATATTCTGCTTCCACGGTCTTCCAACCTTGCCCAGGTTTCTGAGGAAGATCTAATTATCATGTGGGCCTTTCATACAGGGCGTCAACTCAACTGGGCACACTTAGTCAGATATCGCATGCATAAGGCATTGCGATTAAATGCTCCACTACCATATCCACAGCTTGTTACTCTATTTCTTCGTCATTTTGAAATTCCTCTTGATTCTGAATCTTATATTCCAATCAAGAGATCCTTTTTAATTGGTGCTGCTGCAATTGTTTCTTTTGGTTACCGCAAAGAGCGTGACGGCTCTTGGGTCAGAAAGGGCACTCAACCCGCTAATGAAGAAGGCAACCTCCCAGATGAAGATAATTGCACTCTTCTTCGCAGGCTTATGGACAAGTTTGATGGACTTCAGACTTTTGTTGGTGACAAGTTTGATGCCATGGAATTACAAGTTGACATGAGGTTCGATGCTATGGAATCAAGGATCACAAGAGTTGAAGAAGATGTCTCTTTCATCCGAACTTGTTTTGATCCACCACCTCCGCCTCCTTCATCCTCTTAGATTATATGCTATTATTATGACTTAGTTTTATTAGTGGTTAAGTATTATTAGTACTTTGCTTTATCGCCGTGTATTTGGCTTTTTATTCTAGTTATCGTACTCTTGCACTATTATTATATTTCTCGCTTTTTGTTTTGGTTAATTATGACACTATATGGAGTTATTTTGATTTCATGGTTGGCTTGGTTTTGGATAATTATTGTATTAATGTTTGCTCTAGTTCTTTTTGATGTTGCCAAAGGGGGAGAGAACTTGAGATAACTTGGGTTAGAAATCAATTATCAATTAGAAATTTATCTTAGGCATACATACCAAAAGATAGGGGGAGTAAGGGTTGTGTGAACGTGCTATCATCTTGTATATAGCTTGGTTTGATTTCAGGTACTGTCATCATCAAAAAGGGGGAGATTGTAGACAAAGGATCAAGCTGAATGCTTTGATGATGCCAAAGGATTACATGAATCACATGCTTCTCAAAGATTTATTCAAGACAAAGATATTCAAGATGAATGATCAAGACAGTCTCTAGAGTCTTAGGAAAGGTATATTAAATAGGAAGGGAATTCGAATTGAAGTCGCAAAAGGTTTGGCCAAGAAATCTAAGTTAAAAAGGTTTTTCAATAGATTTACTCTCTGGTAATCGATTACCAGAGGATGTAATCGATTACCAGTGGCCAAAAACGATTTACAACAGCTATTAAAATTTGAATTCAAAATTTGCACTGTGTAATCGATTACACATATATGGTAATGGATTACCAGCAGTTTCTGAACGTTTTAATTCAAATTTTAAAGCCTGTAATCGATTACACATATACTGTAATCGATTACCAGAGGAGTTTTTCAGAAAACATTCTCAACAGTCACATCTTTTTGTGTGGTTCTTGAATGGCTATCATAGGCCTATATATATGTGACTTGAGACACGAATTTGCTAAGAGTTTTTCAGAACAAAAAGGTCTTATCCTCTTAAAAAGCAAATCGTTTTATCCTCTTACAAATTCCTTGGCCAAATTACTTGTGATTCAATAAGGAATTATTTGAGTGCTCAAATTGTTCAATCTATCTCTTTCAAGAGAGATTTCTTCTTTTCTTCTTCTTCATTCTGAAAAAGGGATTAAGAGACCGAGGGTCTCTTGTTGTGAAAGAATTCTAAACACAAAGGAAGGGTTGTCCTTGTGTGTTTAGAACTTGTAAAAGGAATTTACAAGATAGTGGAACTCTCAAGCGGGTTGCTTGGGGACTGGACGTAGGCACAAGGGTGTGGCCGAACCAGTATAAATCTGAGTTTGCATTTTCTCTTCCCTTAAACTCCTTTATTTATTATTGTTTTATATTCATATTCAATCTGTTCTGTTTGAATCAATATTTAAGAAACTCATTATTAAGGGAATTTAGAACTGGAATAGAAAGATAAATAGAATTTTTAATTGGGGAAATAAGTTGTGATATCTTAATTCAACCCCCCCTTCTTAAGATATCTGAGGCCACTTGTCCAACAAAATTGCCTAAGCAGGTGAGGGTGCGAGGGCACCTAATTAAATTTGATGTTGACACCCTCAACACCTTTGCTTCTTGGAAGATAAATGGCAACGGAATGGAGAAGGAAGATAGAGAGAGAGGAGACACCACTTCAAGGAGAAGAAGCTCACCACCATAGGAGGCCATGGATAAGAGCTTGGAGGAAGAAGGAGATGAATAAAGGGAGAGGGAGAGAAGAGCATGAAATTTTGTGCGCCAAAAGAGCTTTGAAATCTGAAGTTAATATTCAAATGATCAAAGTTGAAAAAAATGCACACGCATGACCTCTATTTATAGCGTAAGTGTCACAAAAAATTGGAGGGAAATTTGAATTTCAATTCAAATTTCACTTGAATTTGAAATTGAATTTGTGGAGCCAAAATTTCACTAATTATGATTAGTGAATTTTAGTTATGATGCAGCCCACTAATCTAAGATCAATTCCAAGATTCTCCACTAAGTGTGCTTAGGTGTCATGAGGCATGTAAAACATGAAGGACATGCAGAAAGTGTGACTATATGATGTGGCAATGGGGTGTAGTAAGCAAATGCTCACCTCCCCCTCTAAAATTTAATTGGATTGGGCTTCTACCAATTCAATTAAATTTATCTCCAACCACACACATCAAATATTCACTTAGTGCATGTGAAATTACAAAACTACCCCTAATACAAAAACTAGTCTAGGTGCCTTAAAATACAAGGGCTGAAAAATCCTATACTTCTAGGGTACCCTACCTACAATATGGAGCCCTAAATAGAAGGACCAAATATAATGAGATCCTAGTCTAATATGGACAAAGATAAGTGGGCTCATACTTAGCCCATGGGCCCAAAATCTATCCTAAGGCTCATGAGAACCCTAGGGCCTTCTCTTGCATCTTTGGTCCAATCTTCTTGGAGTCTTCTATCAATGCCCTTGGGGGGTAGGATTGCATCATTCCCTCCCCCTTGAAAAGGATTTGACCTCAAATCCAGGGGTTCTTGAAACTCATTAATTCTTTCCTCGACACCTGTAAAAAGAATAAAAACATATGTATTAGTGATGTTGGGTATGTTAGAGTACGGTAAGGATTGAAAACCCCTTTCCTGGCCATCTTCCCATGAGAGAATATAGTTCCTCACCAACTCAATGAGTGGTGCTACAAGTATTGAAAAATATGGGACAAACCTTTTGTAAAAGTTTGTTAAGATATTGAAGCCCCAAATTTCCCTTATACTTGGTGGAGTAGGCCACTCATGAATGACCTTTATTCTCTTAGGGTCCATGGGAAGCCCTTGATCACTATTTAAAAAGTTAAGGAAAGTAATGGAATAAAACATACCTTTTTCTTTATTTTCATATTGATTATTCCTACAAAAAATTACGACAAACCTAAGGTGTCCCACATGAGCACCTAGGTTTGCATTGAAACAAAAAATAAGAACAAACCTACCTAATGAGTCCCTATGTACACAAATCATGAAGATGTTGGGTGCATGAGTGATTTTACAAAAGAGTATTGCACCACTCAACACATTCATCATACCGCCTATCATAAGGATTTGGTGCCTAATAATACCTATTTTAGGCACCAACAAAGCACAAGGATTTAAGCTCTTGCGAACCAAACCCTCATCCAACAATTTCTTTACTTGAGGAATAAACTCAAGCCCAAGAGGTGTGGCAATGCTAGCAAGTGTCTTTTTACAAAAGAGAAAATGTGGAGGTTGTCTAAGAGGGAAAGTTTCTTTGATGTTTGTCTTTATTGTAAAATGAGTTTCCTTCTTAGCTAAACTCTTGGAGGAGACACTTACCTCCTTACACTTCTCTTTAACCACTAATGGTTGTCTTTCTTCTTGGGGGTAGATTTCTTCACTAGATTTTTCACCTTTTGCTTCTTCACTTTCACTAGAGGAAGGTGAAGTAGTAGCCTCATCTTGGCTACTATAAATGTCTTGGCCCCTCATAATCATGGTTTTTGTGGTGGGGCATTGAGAAGTAATGTGTCCTCTTCCAAGACATTTAAAGCACTTTATAGAGCTAGTTTTCTCTTGCATACTAGCCTTAGGGGCTTGCTTTTCTATTGTCTTCCCCTTATCATCTTTGGGCTTAGAAGGTGTCACCCCTAAGATGCCTTGACCTTGGTCTTTCGTTGGATAAGAGTGAGAGCCATAAGATTTTGAAGTAGACTTCTTTTTAAGTTGTTGCTTTACCCTTATTTCCCAATCTAAGTTAGCCTCTACATTGTCCTTCCCATGGAAGTATGGGAGGTTAATGTTAGCCTCTTGAGGCTTTCTTTCCTATTCTCTTCTATGGGAGTGAGGTCTAAGATGTGACCTATGCCTTTCTTCGTAATAGTCACGAAGTTCTTCACTTAGGCTCTTGCAAGAGTTATGATTACTATAGGAGGCATGTTTTTCTCTTTTCATTTCTTTCATTATTTTTCTTCTTTCTTCCTCTCTTATTTTTTTTCTTTCATCTTGAATTATTTCTTCCACTCTTTTTTTTCCTTTTTCTTTTCTCTCTTGTTTTTCATTCCACAACTTAAGGGATCTCAACTCATCTAATATCTTATACAAGGGGTCCTTAGGAGTAGAACCCTCACCATTAACACTAGATGAAGAATGAAGACTCATGTTGGTTCCTAAGTTATGGTTCTTTTTTGTTGGGGGTTTGAAAACAAAAGGTAAAAGAAACTATGGTTTAAACTAGCCAAAATAAACACTAAAAGAGGTGTGAAAGATAAGGTAAAAACTAATTGGTAAAAGGCAAACTATCTAGGCGGTTTGACAATGGAGGGTAAAGGAAATAAGCTATGAAAGTAAGCAAGAAATTAAAGTGCAAGAAATGCAAACTAGGCGGATCCTAAGAGTGTTTGGATGACCTCATTTAAGGTTCCCAACAACGCACTCACTATCCTAAGGGAAAATTGCCTAAAATTATTACACACAAATGGAAGTAGGGTGACCTAGCGAAGGCTCCCAACTTACTTCCAATGAAAGGCCTTTTTGTTACAAAATTTGAAAGCAAAGCAAATTGCCAATTACAAAGAAAAAAAAGTCCTCAATTGTGGTGGCTATTCTCTCTTTAGTGTTTCACTCAATTTGGAGTGCTTCTTATTCCAATAGCTCTTAAGGTGGTTGGCCCCTTGCTTCTTGACTCAAATTCTTCAAGATATGGCACCAATCCTCCTTCCCAATTCCCTATATGGCAACTCACAAGCAAGGAAACAAAGAGACAAGCAATAACCAAAGACCAAAAAAAATGAAATGAAAGCTAAACCAATAGAGTTTTAACAAGACAAATTTTCAAGGATTATTCAACAATTAAAGCAATGAAAAGCACAAAAAAGCAAGCTAGGACTCAAAGAGAAACCTAGAATGGCTCTAGAGTAGAGTAGAAAAACTAAAAAAAAAGACTCAAGAAACCTCTAGTTTTGGCACTTGTTTTCACAATAATTTTCAATTGAAATTTCAGAACTAGGATTGGTATAAAATAGGCACCAATTATAGAACAAATTTTGAGCCAAAACAACAAGCACACTTTCCTTTCACTTTTTTTTTTCCTGGACACTGATTTTTCTGCCAGCTTGTGCGATTTTTATTATTTTTTCCTTTAATCCAAATTGCTTGGTTCTTTTTTTAGAATTTTGTTCTAGATGTCTAGAAAATTCAGTAAAACATTCAGCTCAAAAAACTTAGTGACCAATTCCCAGTAATTTATACAAGTTCGTATGTTCAAGCTGCCAGCACCATCGATTTCAACCTAGAAATCAAGAGTAGTGTTTATGTTGCTTAAGGCTTGGATAGTTACAATTTGTGTTTGCTTATGCTCAATTATCTTGAATAACACAATTCAAGAGAGCTTAAGACAATGGAGGATATACATGGAGAATAAGATGAAGAATAAGATGAAGAACAAGGAATTAAAGAGAATTCACCGAAGAAAAAGATAGAGGAAGCAAAAGAACATCACCTAGATGAAGATGCTCTTGATACCACATGATGTGGGCTCCATTGGAGCTTGTAGGCCTAGGATCTTCTTCATCAATGGATTCCTTTGCTTCTTGGAAGATAAATGGCAGCGGAATGGAGAAGGAAGAGAGAGAGAGGAGACGCCACTTCAAGGATAAGATGAGTCTAGAAGAAGCTCACCACCATAGGAGGCCATGGATAAGAGCTTGGAGGAAGAAGGAGATGAATAAAGGGAGAGGGAGAGAAGAGCACGAAATTTTGTGCTCTAAAAGAACTCTGAAATCTGAAGTTAATATTCAAATGATCAAAGTTGAAAAAAATGCACACACATGACCTCTATTTATAGCCTAAGTGTCACACAAAATTGGAGGGAAATTTGAATTTCAATTCAAATTTCACTTGAATTTGAAATTCAATTTGTGGAGCCAAACTTTAGAGCCAAAATTTCACTAATTATGATTAGTGAATTTTAGTTATGGTGCAGCCCACTAATCTAAGATCAATTCCAAGATTCTCCACTAAGTGTGCTTAGGTGTCATGAGGCATGTAAAGCATGAAGGACATGCACAAAGTGTGACTATATGATGTGGCAATGGGGTGTAGTAAGAAAATGCTCACCTTCCCCTCTAAAATTTAATTGGATTGGGCTTCTACCAATTCAATTAAATTTATTTCCAACCACACACATCAAATATTCACTTAGTGCATGTGAAATTACAAAACTACCCCTAATACAAAAACTAGTCTAGGTGCCCTAAAATACAAGGGCTGAAAAATCCTATATTTCTATGGTACCCTACCTACAATATGGAGCCCTAAATACAAGGACCAAATATAATGACATCCTAGTCTAATATGGACAAAGATAAGTGGGTTCATACTTAGCCCATGGGCCCGAAATCTACCCTAAGGCTCATGAGAACCCTAGGGCCTTCTCTTGCATCTTTGGTCCAATCTTCTTGGAGTCTTCTATCCAATGCCCTTGGGGGGTAGGATTGCATCATAGAGGAAGGGGAGAGCTCGCCCGCCTACTCCAGGTTTGTTAATCTGAGGCTAGATCCTCAAGAGCTTGCAGCCTATCTATGTATCCCTGGGAGGGGATTTAAGTTGAATGCAGACGGGCTGCCTCTGAAGATTTTGAGGAAGTATCTTACTACTCTGGCCCAGATCTGGAGTGTTCTGTCTTTTTCTAACTTAGCTCCGGCATCTCATACTTCGGATATTACTTTGGATAGGGCTAAGTTAATCTACGGGCTTGTAATGCAGATGAATATGAACTTGGGATCCCTTATCTCAGGTCAGATTTCTCTCATCGCACAGCATCACTCCTTAAGGCTAGGTTTTCCAACCCTTATTATTGCTTTATGCAAGGCCCGAGGAGTCACATCTGATTCTCTAACCTTTTAATCCCTAAGCCCAGCCAATAATTTGGCTTATATTAAAAATAATTATTGGAACCTGGATGACCCTTCAGTCACCTTTAGGGGAACCTGCAAATCTAGGGCCAGAGGATCTGAGGCACCATCTACTTCAGCTCCTTTTACCTCTCCTCTCCCTCCACCACCGGCAGCTCCAGTTCTTCCAAGTCCCTTCGTTCAGAGCTCAGAGCCTTCTTTGTCTATGTTGCAGAGCTTGCATCAAGGCCAGCTTCTGATCATGCAGAGTTTGCAGGGTGTGGTCCAGTAGGGGCCAATTATGAGCATCGAGGAGTTTCTTCAGAAGGTGGCCTGGCCAGGAGTCCAGCCTTCTCCTTTGGGAGGGGGTGAGGCCTCTGCAGCCCAGGAGCCTCAGCAAGATCAGCAGGATGACATTCTAGAGGCCTTAGAGCCCACTCCACCTGAGCCTTTCATTTTTTAGACTAATCCAGTTATTGTACAGGAGGATGTTGCAGTACCAGAGCCATCTCCTTAGCCTGAGCCATCTGCACCAGTGTTGGATCTGCCCCTTTATCAGGATTCACCATCAAGAAATCCTGCACTGGATCTAAATGAGCATGCCATGGATCAGGATCAAGATTTTTATTTCCATGCTTTTTGAATAGTTTTATTATTATCTCGTCTTTAGTACATTTTATAATTTAGATTTATGTTTATGTTTCAGCTTTTAAATTTCTGTTCATAGTTTTTATTTTTATTGATAGCTTGTACAAAGCTTGATTGAACAGTGCATTTATATTATCCAGTGGTTGATACTTCATTTTGGAATTCAGTGTTTGTGATTGGTTTGAATTGATCAATTTTATGATGTGAGTGAATTGGAATGCATAGATCATATGCCTTGAATGAGCATGCAGTCATTAGAAGAGAAAGAACATGGAATTAGGATCATGACTGAAAATGTTAGTTGGTTTGTGAGGTTGATTGTGAAGGAACGCATTAGCCGCAACCCGATGAGAGTGTGATCTTTAATTGTGAGAGAACGACTAACGTTAAGTAATGGTTTTTGCATGAATCTTTGAATATGGAATGAATGCATGAGTTTGAAGATGATGAAGGCCATGTTTTAATTGAAAGTAGCCACTTAGCCAAAAAGCTTACCTTGTGTATGAATGATTTATCCCTTGCACCTAGTTTGAGCTGAAGGTATGATTGTTTGATTGAACCTTGAGCCTGTACAGTTTATCTCCTTCTACCTTTTCTTAGGTTGTAGGAGAGCATCATTCATGAAAGGAAAAATTTGGTTAAATCAATTTGCCCCAAATTTGGGGGAGTTTATTGGGTGAAAGCTTCCAACGGTAAGAAATAATAGCATACACAGCAGTTAATAAGCACAACAATGTGTTCAATAAAAAAAACTATAAGTAGTAAAGAAAAATAAAAATGTATGCTGTTATTCAAGAAAAAGAAAAGTAAAGTGCGGAAAGGAAAGTAATAGAGCTGGAATAAAAAGAAAGAGGTTAATCTAAGGATGAATGCTCTCTTAGAACTTAAGTTTTGCATCCTAGAAAAACCATGATTTGTTTGCAGCCCAGCCTAATTACAAGCCTAGTAAAAGTCCTTTGGATTCAAGTTTGTGTGTTCTTGACTGTATAGTATGAGATGAAGTGCATAGATTGAGACTTATGTTGGTTGTTGACTGATGAATAGCCTGAATACTTGTGCTTGAGTGAAACAGTGACCGTGAGGCTTTGGTTGATGATCCTTCCTTGATATCCGTCATTCCTACTAACTTATCTCAGTTGTGTTTCTTAATAATCATGTTCATGTCTTTGAAAATTTGTATGTCTTGTGAGAAGCTATTGATTGAAGCATTATGCCATTCATGTCATGTGATTGAATTCTTTGGAACAAACATTGTTTTTGAATAACCACTATGAGTTTGTCACTTAAGGACAAGTGATCTGTTCTTTCTTTGCTCGAGGACAAGCAAAACTGTAAATTTGGGGGAGTTTGTTAGTTGTCTTTTACGACTAATTTTTTGGTATAGAAAAGTTTCCAAAATGTAAATAAATCTCCCAATTTATGGTTAATTTTTGGTAGGATTCTAAATATTTCTAGTTTAGTTTTCATTTGTGCTCAGTAGAAGCCTTTCTATTGAATTTAATGTAAATTTCAGGTAAAAAGGAGAAAATTATGAAGGTTCAAAAAGTGTTGTCTCGCTAAGCTTGAACCATGTGCTTAGCGAGACCAAACCGCTAAGCGAGACAACAATGGCTTAGCGCGTGAGGATAAGCCTGAAGAGAGTTCTTCCACACAAGCACGCGCTTAGCACGTATGCAGCTCGCTAAACGAGGCGGTTGTCTCTTCTGCGCTAAGCGCAAAATTGGCACTAAGCCAAATATCACTTACTTGTGCTAAGCGCAAGAATGGTGCTAAGCGTGCCTTCGAGGTCAGAAAGCCCCTTTTAAGCCTGATTTGCACAGAAAAAAAAAGAGAGAGTGTGACGACGTGAAAGAGGTCGGAATTGACTGTGAATTGTGTGCAGAGAACAGAGGAAAAGCTGAGCAAGGAAGCAAAGGTCCTAACTTTTTGGTAGATTCTAGGTTTTAGAGTTATTTTCTAGGTTCTTATAGGTGGAGGAGACATCCCCACTGCTTTGTAATCTGGTATTTTCTCTAAAACCCTTCTCTTATTTGTGAAAGCTGCTCCCTTGTAATGGAAGGCTAAAATCCTTTGTTGGGAATTTCTACTGAGTACTTGATGTAAATATTTTTATTATCTATTTGAGGTTATTTTCATGTGTTCAATGTTTCTATCTAAGCTTATTGTATGCATGCTTGTGGTTTGATCACCCATTGGTGTATGGTGTTAGGAACTTTAGCATTGACAAATGTCCTGTTTCCTTGGAACTTGATAGAGCAGGGCTAGATAACTGTAGTGCTAGACATAGTGTGTAGGGTTCTAGTTTTTATTATGTTGTGCTTATAATGCTGTTTAAATTAGGCTAAGTTCAACAAGAGACATCTGCGAACAAAGCTTAGTTTAAATTAGTCCAAACTCACGAGACATCGGTGTTGGTATTTTTGTCCTCAGCATAGAACACATGAATAATTTCAAATAGAGAAAAACCCTAATTGCATCAACTATCTCGGTGGAAGGACCCAACACTTTTACTTATTTGTTTTCAAACTCAATTGTTCATGTTTACTATTTCTTTGATCACAATAGAATATACCTCTGTTTAAATTCATGATACTTAATTCTTTTTACAAACAGTTGCATTTTGAATGAAGCTTTTCCAAGTAAAATAGGTTCCCTGAGTTTGATACTCAAATCATTCTGTTTTAATTATTTACTTGACGATCCGATGCACTTGCTAGTAGATTTCGCACCCACACAAACAAGTAGTATTCCTAGGGGTGGAATCAGGGAGCCATGGAAGAAGATGTGCGGGAGGTCCTTGGAGTTGGTCCAACAGCACGTACACAACCAGGGTGTTCTGGTTGCCTAATGGCAATAGCCAGTACATCCCGATGTCCATGGGTGACAAAGGAACTCTGTGAGGCCTGCTCCTCCAACTAATCCTGTAACGAACACACTTATTTGTTTACTCAATCAAATAATAAGCATAAATAATTGGAATTGACAATTGAAAGTGACTTACAATCTTGTTGGCAATTTCCTTAGCTACCTCAGAAGTCATTTGCCCAGTTTTCTTGCTGCGGGCCATCTTCCACTTCACGTGTCATCTGATGGGAGATTAAGGATCAATGACAGTGTCAGTTCTTCTAGATTTAGCAGCTTTCTCCAGTTGTTTCTTTTTCTTCTCCTCCATCATCTTGTTTTCTAGAAATTCATAACCCCCACGAGACAACACATGAGGGGCACTGTTTTGTATCTGGATGGCCCGTGCCTTCTTTCGCACATCCTATAAAAATTAAAGATTATTGAAAGTTATCATTACTCACAACAATAAGTAAATTTAAAGTTTAAAACAATGAAAATCACAAAGTTACCTCCCACGAAGGGTCTTTGCGACTCTGACAAAATTGGGCCCACTTCTCCTTGCTAATGTTGTACTTTTCGCATACAGTGTCATTGATATTGTCCTTGTCGACTACAAGTGTCCATTTCAATGTCAAATCAGACTTAAATTGTCTCCACCGCTCCCCCACAGTTTGAAGTAGTTTCTTTTTTTTCCTCAGATCAAATGCTTCAGGGATACCAAATTTAGCCTGACAAATGAAAAATTACATTTTATTGTTACTAAATTACAATTTTATTGTTAATCAACAAAAGGCAACATTTAACTAAAATACCTGAATATCCTCCCATATCAAATCCTTCTGAGTAGCAGGGACTTATTTCCAATTCTCCTATGTCACATCCATCTTATCACAAGCGACGATCCCCAAATAGGTTCTTAACTTCTTTCTGTGGGGACCATCGACTTTCTCGATCTCAGGATCCACATGGACCAGGGGTCTCTTTGCCCCAACTGGTCTAGTAGCCAATGATCTCAGGCGTGTGGCTTTTCTTGTCCGCTTCAAGGTAGGAGGGGAATTGATGCTGCACCAATAGGAGGAGGAGAGGAGCTGGGTGGTACAGTCATTTGCTAGTAAAGAAAAAAACATTAATTAATTTTCAACATTATCAAAAAAACTGAATAGCTTATGTAACTTAATGGACTTAAACGAAGTAGATAATAAAAAAATTACATTAGGCAATGTTAATTAATTCTCCTTCATCATGATCATTACGATTAACATGAACGTTGTTAGCTTCTTCTTCTCCAACGATGTTAGGCAACATTTGTGTGGACAAAGGACTAACATAAGTATCAATGTGTGAATCATCGTCTTCAACATTAACACCAATTGTTTTCCCATGTAGAACCACTGACCACCGTTCATCATAAGGGTCTTGAACATAAAATAAATGTTTAGCTTGTTCTGCCATAATGAAAGGTCATTCTAGTAAGCGAGTTTCTTCAGACCTACCAACGTAAATCCTACATCATCGGTTCGCACACTCGTATTTCTGCCAACCCACTTACATTTGAAAACACAGATAGTAAATTTGACATAGTTTCTTCTATGAAACCAAAGTAAGGGATGGAAGCTACACAAGGATTGTCATCATGTACACTAGCAAAGTGTTGAGATTCAGCCCTTAGGGTAACCCCACTATTTTGTGTTGTACTTTTATCGTCTTGTGCTTTTGTATAAAAGGAATACTTGTTTAAATCATATCCTTGCCAAGTGATAACATTTCTTTTAGGCCCATCTGCTAGCTTTCTTAATGTGTCAGAAGCATTATCATCACCAAGGATTGTATCTTTAAACCAATTTAGGAAAGTCTTGTTATGCTCTTTCAACACCTTGTTCTTCGACATTTTTGGATTACTTTCCTTCACTAAACTTTGTTACTGTTATTTAATACATACAAATGAGCTACTTCAAAATCTTCTACACTTGGGTGATAACATGCAGTCCTCTTAAACCTTTACCACTTACTTTTTCATCATGGCGAGACTCGGGAAGCCCAACAGATTTTTACTTTTCAAAGTACTCTGAACAAAATTCAATAGTCTCTTCTGCAATGTAACTTCCAACAATAGATGCTTCCGGATGGTGTATATTCTTCATGTACCGCTCAACCGGTTACATCCACAGCAAATAAACAGGACCACAATATTTGATTTCTCTGACCAGATGAACAATTTAAGTGAACCATGATGTCGAAGAAAGCAAGAGTTATGGCAATTGGCACAATATAATGACATCCTCGTTTTCCAGCTCATCTAACATGACAAGATCAAGGACTTTCCTACATATGGCATTGAAGAATAAGTAGAGCCAAGTTATGGCAAGCCTGACTTTGTCAGGCAAAATGTCTCGTATGGCCACGACTAACAATTGTTGCATCAAGATGTGACAATCGCGAGACTTTAACCCTACCAACTTAAAAGCTTTCAACTACACAAGGCTGTTAATATTTGAAGAGTATCCTTGTGGGACTTTGACACGACACAGACACTGACAAAAACTCATATTCTCCTTTCTAGACAAATTATGACAAGCTGGAGGCAAGTATATATTTTTTTACCATCAGACCTTGATGTAACTTGGCTCGTATACCCATCTCTGATAGATCTTGATGAGTATTCAAACCATCTTTCATCTTGCCCTGAATGTTAAGGAGCGTCCTAATGACACTATTACATACATTCTTCTCTACATGCATAACATCAATACAATGTCTAACATCTAGATCCGACCAATATGGAAGATCAAACAAAATCGACCTTTTCTTCCATATGTAAGTGTGATGTGCACCATTATTTTCTCCTATTTCTTAACCCTTTTTGCACCATTTTAATTACTGATTAGTCTTAATTGTCAAATTAATTATGCAGTTTTATCATTTGGGCCTACTGGATTAATTTTGTGTTTTTAATTTAATTTCAGGAGAATTATAAGCAATTGGTCTTGAATCTAGAATTGGGCTTGGACTTGAAGAGAGCAGACTATTTTATTCTACCAAATTTTATCTTATCTAGATTTTATCTTATCTAGATATTATTAAGATTTGATCTCATCTAGATATTATTTCATCTAGATCTTATCTTATCTTATCTTATCTAGATTTTATTTTATATATGGGCTTGGATTTAAAACAGATTTGTAAGCTTTGGGGCTGAAAACTATATAACAGCACCAAGGTTCTAGTTTAGGCTCTCTCTTCTCTTTCTCCTCTCCTCTCTCTCTTTTTCGTTTTAGTTTTAGAGTGCTACTCTCAATCTGTTTTACTTTCTTTTTTGTTTTGGAGAATAATTCTAGTTTTCTTCGTTTCTACTACAATTTCGTTTTCTATTGATTAATGGAAGGCTAAGTCTCCAGCGTTGTTTTCTCTTGAGGATCAAGCACAACTCTCTTTGAGGTTCTATTATTACTAATAAATTCTGATAAGTATTTCCTCTTCACCAATTACTCTGTATTTGTTGCTATTAATTCATGCATGCTTAGTGCTTGATTAATTGTCTCTGCGCTTAATTTACGTGCATGCTTAATGATCGTTTATGATTAATTGGTGTATGTGTTGCTTAATCACATAATGAATGCCTTATGTTAAATTTTGCTTAGTAATTTAATATAGGGTTGGATTAAGTGGTTGAACTGATAAAGGATAAATTCTTGTAACCTAGGATAAGAGACTTGCTTGTGAATCCAAGGGAAGCAACGTGTTTTAATTATGATATTTTCTAATTCAAATTTATTCGCTGTTTAATTTACAAAAACAAACAACCCCCCTCCTCCCAATTCGTTACTGTTTTATTACTATCTGTTATGAACGTTTGGTTGACCATTGCTCGTTGGGAGACGACCTAGGATCACTTCCAAGATACTGCATTTTTAATGTTTATTTGATTCGGGTACGACCTCGATCAAAGTGTTACTTTTTGCCTTCTTTTTGGTTTTTCCAAATATAGTATTCAAGTGTTGAACCCGCTGAAAGACCTAATGACCAGTCAAAGCTATCATCGTAGTTCCATGCTCTTCACTTCCATTAAATGCTTTTTTCATTCGCCAATGAAGATGATATGGTTTCAGAAAACGTCGATTCCTGGTGTATACTATTTTTCTTCCATGTTTCAGTTGTATGTAGCTTGTGTCTTCTTCACAAATGGGGCATGCAAGATGACCCTTAACATTGTACCCACTTAAATTCCTATATGTTGGAAAGTCATTAATGGTACAAAAAAGCATTGCACGCAAATGAAAAGTCTCATTTCAAAACCCATCAAACATTGAAACCCCCTCATCCCACAACTTTGTCAAGTCTTTAATCAACGGATTGAGATAAACATTGATGTCATTTTGAGTTGTCTTGGGCCCGATATCATCATAGACAACATCATGTATTTTCGCTTCATGCACAACCAAAGAGGCAAATTGTAAATTACTAGCAAAACTGGCCATAAACTGTGTTGAGTGCTTAGACTGCCATATGGATTCATTACATCGGTGGCAAGTCCAAGCCTAAGATTTATTGCCTCCTTGCCAAAATCCAAATACAAATGATCAATCTTCTTCCACTGGGAGGAATCAGCCGGATGACGGAGCACTCCATCACAGTTTCTCCCATTTGCATGCCATGTAAGGTGTTAGTTGGTAAATACGACTAACTTTTGTGTAAGAAGCTGTTGTAAATTGTATATGACTCCTCCCATTTATAGTTGTTTTTGGTAGTATTGTAATCACTTTTTGTTAATTTAAGTAATAGGTACTCAGTATCCCAATTTAGTGTATTTAATGATCATTCCTTTTCAATTTCAGGCAAAATGGGCAAGATTGGTGAAGTGCAGAATTTATGAACCCGCTGAGCCATGCCACGCGCTGGGTGACCCATCCGCTAAGCGCACCATCCTCCGGCTAAGGGCGCATAAGAATCTGGAAGAAGGATAAGCTGTAAAGAGGCGCTGAGCGAGAGTGAACTTGCTAAGCACACCGCCTTTAACCCTTAGGCTAAGCGAAAAGACTTGCGCTAAGCCAGAAGTCACTTACACGCACTAAGCGAGTTCATCTTCCGCTAAGCGTGCGCCCACCATCAAGATTGCCTATTTGTATATCTACCTAATGATGTTTTATGTGTTCACTGTGCTATCAGTACTTAATTCTAGTGTGACTTTTCCTTCATCACACAATTGCATGCTTAGTTAGGGTCACTCAACATTGGGAAATGGTTTGATCCTTAGAACCTCATAGGACATGGCTAGCATATCATATTTTCATGAGACATCGGGGTATGGTAACCAAGTTTGTGTTATGTTATGTCTTAATGCGGTTCTGGTTAAGTTTAGTCTAACAAGAGACATCTGAGGATGACGCTTGATTAGGATTAGGCTAAACATGCATGAGACATCGGGGTTTAGTAGTCCAGGAGACAACATAGAACATGTAAACATTGTTAGGTAGAGAACATCCTTAATAACATTAGTCACCCAGTAGGAAGATCAACATGTTGTCTATCTGTCATCACACACCACTACTCACATGATTTGCTTTTGAATAGTTTAGTTTACATATTTGTCCATACCACACACCAAACTTTCATCCCAAGACACTCATTTACTAAACCACAGCTTTACCAAGTAAAACAAGTTCCCCGAGAGTTCGATACTCGGTATTTGCTTATCGTTTTATACTACTTGCATGATCGGTGCACTTGCCGGTCGTTGAACAAGCTTATGGTGCCATTCTCGGGGAACTTCTTTCTATTTGGAAATGTTTAGTTCAGTTTTAAGTGTCTTTTTGTTATTATTTTATTACTTGTGAATATTTGTTTTTGTTTATATTTGTTTTCTTCTTGAATTGGATAACCGCTGTTTCTGTCAGTGTTTTGTATGCATAGATCTTCTAAAGGTAATTTAATTCCTCGGGACTTGGAAATTGAAGCCACTTTAAGAAGGAATTGAGCTGAAAGGAGAAGGAAATTGTTGCAAGATAGGACAATAGCTTCCATTTTAGACGAAGAAATTCAATCTTCTGATTCAGCATCATGGGGATTATTATTTCTATTCCTCAAATAAATTGTGATTTTTGTCAAAGAGAGGCAGAAAGAGGTTTCAATCTGGACAATTTGTTGATGCAATTCAAGGATACAATTGAATCAATTCAACGAGCATTTAAAAGTATAGAAATTTAGGTTGGTAAGCTGGTAGAAGAAGTGACTCAAGCTATGGGCAGAAGAGAAGAAGAATTTGTAGAGGTTGAAGCTCAAGAGGAAAGCCTTGTAAATGAGCATGATTTAAAAGAAGAACATAAGGAGAAAGTGCAACAATGGGAGCAATGTTGGATCGAGTGGCCTCGAAATAATTAAGAAGGGGGGGTTGAATTAATTATGAACGTGTCTTTACTAATTAAAAAATTATCCTTCTTAATATTACTAGATTCAATTAGGCTTTACAACTAAGTTATGAGAAAGTAAAGAACAGTAACAATAACTTAGAAAAAAGTAAAGCGAAAGTAAAAAGTGTACAGCGGAAATTAAAGAGTGTAGGGAAGAAGAAAACAAACACAAGATTTATATTGGTTCGGCCACAACCCGTGCCTACGTCCAGTCCCCAAGCAACCACCGGTTCTTGAGATTTCCAATAACCTTGTAAAATTCTTTACAAGAAAAGATCCACAAGGGATGTACCCTCCCTTGTTCTCTTTGAACAACCAAGTGGATGTACGCTCCACTTGAACTAATCCACAAGAGATGTACCCTCTCTTGTTCTCAGTATAACAACCCAAGTAGATGTACCCTCTACTTGTACTACAAAGGATGTACCATCCAATGTGTTAAGACAAAGAATTCTTAGGCGGTTAGTCCCTTGAATTCTCTGTGAGGGGGATACAAAAGATATCTCAGGCGGTTAGTCCTTTGAAATCTTTTGTATAAAGGGAAAGGGAAAAAGATATCTCAGGCGGTTAGTCCTTTGAAATCTTTAGTAGGAAACAGAAGATATCTCAGGCGGTTAGTCCTTTGAAATCTTTTTGTCAAGAGGGAGAAGGGAAGAAACAAAAGAATTCTGAGGCGGTTAGTCCTTTGAATCTTTTGGCAAGAGAAAGAAGAGAATAAAGAAGAAGAATAACACAAGTGTTTGGACAATGAACTTTTCTTGAAAGAGAAAGTATTGAACAAAAACTCTATGAAACAAATTTGTATTGCATCATTTGAAATTCGTGCCATAGTCATATATTTATAGTCATTTGATGACTCAAGTTAAAAGTTTATGACTCTTGGCAATTTCTTCAAAACTAGTCACTTTAAAAGTTGTGACTCTTTTGAAAAAACTAGTCACTTTAAAAGTTGTGACTCTTTTTGAAAACTAGTCACTTAAAGGTTGTGACTTTTGAAAAACTCTTCAGAAATAAGTCACTTTAAGAATTGTGACTTTTGGTAATTTATTTTTTGAAATAAGTCACTGGTAATCGATTACCATCATAGCGTAATCGATTACACATTAACAGATGTGACACTTCATGTTTAAATTTGAAAATTAAAACGTTTAGAAACATTGGTAATTGATTACAAGTATTGTGTAATCGATTACACAAGTTTGAAATGATTTGAAAAAGTTTTATCACAAGTTGTGACTCTTGAAATTTGAAATCTAGTGTTTTAAAACATTGGTAATCGATTACATGATTATGGTAATCAATTACAACTTTGTAAATCAGTTTTGAAAAGAATGCAGGCTACTGGTAATCGATTACTACCTTCTGGTAATCGATTACCAGAGAGTAAAACTCTGGTAAATTTTTTCTTTTGAAAAATTCTTTTGAACAAAATTTTTCTATTCATATAGTTTTTGAAAAAATTCTTTTAATACTTATCTTGATTGAGTCTTCTCTTGATTCCTGAATCTTGAGTCCTAATTCTTTACTTGAATCTTGAATCTTGATCTTGATTATTCTTGAATCTTGTATCTTGATCTTGATTCTTGAAACTTGCTTGACTCTTGATTCTTTGGAACTTGGTTGACTCTTGATTCTTTGGCATCATCAAAATAATCTTGGAAGACATTGCTTCCACAATCTCCCCCTTTTTGATGATGACAATCCTTAAATCAAAAGGATACATACAAGTTTTGTTCTACCATTCACTCATCTCTTTCTCCCCCTTTCTTTTTGAATTTATGCTTAATTTTAAAGCTTTGAAAATATAATATCTTGATTTCAAAAATACCCATTTTCTCTCCCCCTTTGACAACATCAAAAAGCCAAAGTGCGTAAAATAAAATCATACATAAATATTTTTTTAAAACATACATAAAGCATAATTTGAATAACACAAAGTTTAAACACATACCACTTAGTCATATCATCAAAATAACCAAGTTTAAACACATAACACAAACAACTAAGTGTAAATAAGTAAATAAAATCACAAAGTTCAGTCATAACTAATTAAGTACCAAATACTTAAAACATAACCAATGTTCAGAGAATAAATAACTAACATGATGTAAAAAACAACAAATAATCATTATAACTCTCAAACATAATCAAATATAATTAATCGTTAACCATTTTAAATTAAATTAATTAAATTAACAATCAAGTAACTATTCACAATAGTTTCCCAAAAAATATATTTAAAATTCAAATTTTTAAATTTCAATTTCAATTTTCAATTTTCAATTTTCAAATTTGAAATTTGAAATTTTTAAATTTCTAATTTCAAATTCCAACTTCCAACTTCAACTTCTAGTAACTTCCATTTCCAACTTTCAACTTCTAACTTCCATTTTTAACTTTCAACTTCCAATAACTTCCACTTCCAATATTCAAATTTTTAATTTCAAAACTTCCCACTTGTTGGACACAATCACCAAAGACAATAAAAACTTAATAAAAAAAATCAAAACCCAATTAATCAAATATAAAATATAGTCAATTTATCAAACTAACAAACACTGAATATCAATCAAGCACAAACAAACACAAAAAAAAATCAATCTATCATGTATATTCAAATTATTTAAACTAAATATAGTTAATTAAACATTGTAAAAACACAATCAAACAATTTTTGAATTATTTTTAATTAGCCACAATAATAAAACTTAACTGAATGTAATAATCAAACATTGAGATAATTCAGATGTTACCTCTTTTGAGATATTACTAATAATGTTGTCAAGAAAATGTTTTAGGAGACATGCTACTTGTCATACCCTACTTTCGTCCGGGGACCATCCGTTTGTTGGGATGTGACCCTCGTTTGACCACTTCGAGGTACTTGGCACCCATCGTTAGGCAATCCATGAAGTTCCGTGACATGCCGAAATTCGAAAGGAAGCATTATTGCATAATCCGTAAGGTTCCGTGACATTACGGAAAGAAAACAAGTATCGTTACAAAATTCGTAAAGTTCCATAATGTTACGGAAAAAGAATCAACAAAAAAGGCAGGGGGTGTATTTAGTAAACAGGGGGTGCAAATAGCAACCAGGCCCACTTGGGCCTTCCAGGAAGTTCTCCAGAAGGCGGTGCCTTCTGGAGGAAGCAACCTAGCTCGCCTGGGTGAGCTGAGCTCGCCTGGGCGAGCTGGGTGGCAAGCTTCTCCCTCATTTTCCTATAAATAGGGGGAGGAGGGAAGAACAAAAATGTTCAACCCTCCTAGTATCTAAGAAACACTTAAAATTAGTGAGGAAAATTTTTTCCGTGGAGAAAATTCAAGCCGAGGCACTTCCGTAACGCTTTCGAGACGTTTCTGTGGGTGATTTCGCGAAGATTTTCAACTGTTCTCCGTTGTTCTTCGGTCTTCAACTGGTAAGTTCCCGAAATTGAACTTTTCAATTCATTCTATGTACCCTTGGTGGTCCCCACTTGTTTCGCGTGCTTTTATTTTCATTCCATTTACTTTTCGTACCCCCTTTTGACGTGCTTTAGTCATTTATTTAAGTCATTTTCTTGCCTAATCAAAAATAAAATAAATTTTCACCGATCATTCGTATTGTAACATCTTTCAATTTCTGCTAAAATGAAATCCGACCATTCGGTCATGCCGTAACCACGTTTAAAACCAAAAAAGAGGCAAAATAATGATATAATAACCAAAAAATATGTCTTAGTAAAATAATAAAAAAAATCAATCGGACGTTTTCCTTTGGGATTTTTCTTTCTTAATCGAATTGACTGATAACCAAAGTGAAACTAAGGCTAAAATCAATTCATAAATCAAACTTTTGTCATCACCTAAAAAAGCCATTTTAAGGTCCAACGCCTTAAAATGGTCTTTTCCGCCTTTATTGGTTAAACGTAGATTTCTAAGAAGCCTAAAATCAACACGTAGTTTTGTTACCTCTTGCAAAAAATAACAAGAGATCATTAATGGTCCAATGCCTTAATGTTTTCTCTCCTTTCAAAAGAATCGAAAGATTGTTTAATGGTCCAACGCCTTAAATGACCTTTCATTCAATAAAAACATATTTTGCAAAAAAAAACGATAAAAACAATTTAACCAACGTTTGGTTCTCAAATAACTTCGTAGGTCTGATTTCCTTATCACAATTGAGTAATACGTAGGAGCAAGGGAAACACCCTCGTCGACCACAAAAACACAAAAATATAAAAAGGCATAAAAAGACATAAGAACGTAAAAAAGGGAAAATAACATAAATTGAAGTCATATTTGCACATTTGATTAAAGGCTGTCGTCTCTTGCGATGGACGTGTGGGGTGCTAATACCTTCCCCGCGCATAAATACAACTCCCGAACCTTTCACTGAAAGTTCGTAGACCATGATGTCTTTTCCGGTTTTTCTGATGTTTTCCTCAAATAAACGTTGGTGGTGACTCCGCGCGTATTCCTCTCTTGGAAGACGAACCCACGAGTCACGCGTCACCCTACCGTCGAAGGGTAGGTTGCGACAGTTGGCGACTCCACTGGGGACTAATTTTAGAGAGTAAGGCTATTTAATCTTGTGCAATGTTTTATCATGACTTTCTCCTTTGTTGGGTTCCCTTTATTTTTCTAATGTTCTTGTATATATAACTCTTTGATGCTTTAGTGCGTTTTAAAATGTATGCATGAGGTAAATATTTATTCATTTGATGCACACAAAAACCAACACTATTTGCACACATGGTGAGTTGAAAAAAGGGCCCTATACCCGGGTTTGTGGGAACATAAGGAGTGGAGGTGAATCTGTGATCATGCTAGGTCTCCGACTTGCTTGATTACAGTGAACCCTCATCTAGAGTTTTTCTCTTTGATAACATATTGTTGCTAATAGTCCCTACTGCTGCAATATGTTCTTCGAAGGGGATGATACCTCTAGAGACCATCAAGAGAGATATGACCACCTTGGAAATTATCACTAAAAGCCCTTTTAGCTCCCTCCCATGTAGGTCCCTAAAATAGGGGCACGGAGCAGACACGCTGCGTGCCATTTTTTTCACACTGCCATGCATAAGTGTCATGTACCGTTTTGCTTATATTTGTTTGTGAATATTGTCGTACTATGTACATCCACGTATGGTGCCTTTCGTATGTGTGCATCATGCACAGGTTCTGTCTTGATCCCCTCTCCTTGGCAAACCAACGAAGGGTCCATGTCACCTTCTTAAATACATATGTCGGGCATTGTGCTACCCCAAGACGTTGTATCTAAGGAGACAATTTCCCGGGCTCCTGTATTCATAAATTGCATCTGTGTCATATGCATTTCTTCATGTATTCATTTATTTCACCCATGATAGATGTCGGAGTTTTGATTCGCACTAGATTTTGTTTCACTTTAGTAAAACATGGGATCAAGTCAAACGCCTTCGCTTAAAAAGGGGTTTTATCAAGTCAAGGTCAAGAGCCTAGGAATCACCAGTCTAAAAAAGTTAGGGCAGTTGATGGGTCAGCTCCAGCGGCAAGCTTTTTGCAATGCTTACGGTAAAATCTGGGACCTAGCCATGGTAGAAGTCTCCACAGAGGCCATTGCCTCTCTCGCCCAGTATTATGATCAGCCATTGAGGTACTTCACCTTTGGGGACTTCCAGTTATCACTCATGGTGGAAGAATTTGAAGAGATCTTAGGATGTCCTCTAGGGGGATAGAGACCATACCTCTTCTCAGGGTTCTATCCCTCATTAGCTAGAGTTTCTAAGATAGTCCAAATCTCGGCATAGGAATTAGACCACAGAAAGCAAGTCGAAAATGGGGTGGTTGGAATACCGAGAAAATGTTTGGAGGCAAAAGCAAGAATCTTGGCAGGTAAAGGCGAATGGGCCCCGTTCATAGACATTCTCACACTGTTGATCTTCGGAGGAGTCCTTTTTCCAAATGTGGATGGGTTGGTGGATCTAGCAGCGATCGACGCTTTTCTTGCCTATCATGACCACAAGGAAAGCCCGGTTGTCGCTATGCTAGTCGACCTATATGACACCTTCGACCGAAGATGTGAGAAGAGCAGTACGAGGATTGTTTGCTGTACTCCAACTCTTTATGTATGGTTGGTTTCACACCTTTTTCGCCAAGAGGTGAGGCATGCTTGCCCGCTAGAAAGCCACCGTTCATGCACATAGAAAGGAGGGGCAAATTGGGACCGACTCTTAGCAAACAAAGAAGGAGCGTCTGTCAACTAGTTCCCTCGATGGAAAGAAGGAAGAACCGGGGTTCTTATTTCATGCGGAGGATTTCCGAATGTTCCCTTGATGGGGACAAGGGGTTGCATCAGTTACAATCTCGTTCTTGCTATAAGGCAACTTGGCTACCCTATGAGAGGGGTACCACTAGAGGAAGAGCTCGCGCCTGTCATGTCACGAGGTTTCAATAAGACCAACATGGAGACACTTTAGAAGGTCCGCAAGGCATAGGAGGTGGTGCAAAAGAAGGACAAATAACTTAGGGGCAGTAACAATGGGCCCATCGGTGGCTACCGTAAGTGGTTGAAAGCCCATGTGCAAGGTTTGGATTGGCTCCCGAGTTTGAGAACCGCTAAAAGGGAGGAAGTTGAGGCACCGGAGGAAGAAGAAGAGGTGCAAGCCCATAGGGCAAAACTCGAGCAAGCCCAAACAGTCAAAGAAAGGTTCAAATTAGCAACTCTTAAGATCCGAAAAGAGAATGTCGAACTAAGAGATATAAACATAGCTACCACCAAGGCCTTGGAACAAGAGACCAAGAGGGCTCGTAGGGAAGAGCATGGCCGGAACCAGTTCTGAGGGGCTCTGTGGGGCAGCAACAGCGAGCTTAAGCTCCGGAGAGAGGAAAGGGACCAATCACGAGTAGGCAATTTGATCTTGAAAGATGAGTTGAAGGTTTGCTCAAGGTCCAAAAGAAACTTGTCTCAGCGGTTATGCGAGACAGAGACCAACATGTTAGCCATCATCAGCAAGTACCAAGAAGAACTAAATCTAGCCACGGCCCACGAGCATAGAGTGGCGGACGAGTATGCCCAAGTGTACAAGGAAAAGAAGGCTAGAGGATGGGTGATCGACTCGTTACATCAAGAGGCAACAATGTGGATGGATCGATTTGCTCTTACCTTGAACGAGAGTCAAGAACTTCCCTGATTGCTAGCCAAGGCCAAAGCGATGGCAGACACCTACTCCGCCCCCGAGGAGATCCACAGACTTCTCAGCTATTGTCAGCATATGATAAATTTAATGGCCCATATAATTAGAAACCGCTAGGAAGCTTGTATTGTCACTCAGATCTTGACTAGTTATAACTTTCTGAATAAAATGAGTTTATCCCATATTTTTACTCCAAAGATCGGTGCGAATCAAATCACTCCCGCATTTTATCTCTAGCATGCATTCATTTTTGTACCTACTCCTCACGTTTGGTTTATTTAGGAAAACCACCATAACTAAACGCGCCCCAGGGCATCCCTATCGCACCATATCCAAATCTAGAACGATGGGTGATCAAGAGGAGACACAAGAACAGATGAAAGACGACATGTCGGCTTTGAAAGAGCAAATGGCTTCCATGATGGAGGCCATGTTGGGAATGAGACAACTCATGGAGAAAAACGTGGCCACGGCTGCCGCTGTTAGTTCGGCTGCCAAAGCAGACCCAACTCTTCTAGCTATCGCACACCATCCTCCCCCAAATGCGGTAGGACAAGAAAGGAGCACACTGGGGCACAGCAACAACCCCCATTTGGGATACAACCAGGTGGCTTACCCTTATGGATTACCACCTAATTACACGCTGCCAGTCATACATGATGACGCAGGTCATGTCCCCTCCCTCATCCTTGAAGGGGAGCCTCCTCGATAACCCGACGAGGTCCATGAAGATCATCGAGAGTATGCCCAAGAGGATGTCAATTTCTACCCCCCGATCCCTGTCGAGGGGCCGGCACCCAACACATTGCCTTAGCACAACCTCACAGCACAACCAATATTCTTGTCCACAGAAGGACCACCCCCGGCGGTGGAAGAAAGAAGGGAACTCGATCTCCTCGACGAGAGATTGAGAGCTGTTGAAGGCTTTGGTGACTATCCGTTCGCGGACATGACAGATCTTTGCTTGGTATCGAATGTCGTCATCCCACCAAAATTCAAGGTACCTGATTTCGACAAGTATAAAGGGACGACTTGTCCTAAGAACCATCTTAAGATGTATTGTCACAAGATGGGGGCGCACTCTAGGGATGAAAAGTTGTTAATTCACTTTTTCGAAGATAGCTTGGCTGGAGCCGTGGTTATTTGGTACACTAATCTGGAAGCTTCCCGCATCCGTACTTGGAAGGACCTGATTACTGCCTTCCTAAGGCAATATCAGTATAATTCCGATATGGTTCCCGATCGCACTCAGCTACATAACATGGTTAAGAAGGAAAGTGAGACCTTTAAAGAGTACGCACAGCGGTGGAGAGACCTGGCAGCACAAGTGGCCCCTCCCATGGTCGAAAGGGAGATGATTACCATGATGGTAGACACCTTGCCAGTGTTTTACTATGAGAAGTTGGTAGGCTAGATGCCTTCCAACTTCGCGGACTTGGTATTCACCGGGGAAAGAATCAAAGTAGGGTTGAAAAGAGGGAAGTTCGATTACGTCTCCTCCACAAGTGCCAATGCTAGGAGAATTGGAGCAACTGGGGCAAAAAGGAAGGAAGGAGATACCCATGCCGTCACTTCGGCACCCGCATGGGTCAAGCCCCCGCAGACCTCTCATGGTACCCATCAGTACGCGCAACATCATCCGAGCTTTTCAGCTCGTGCCGGGAACTCCTCCAATTCAGCACCCATACAGCCTAGAGCGCCCGCCCCCATCCAGAGGGAGGCCCCCCAAGCTCTGACTCCAACCACGACTCGCCCGGCTGAAAATGCCCACTTTGGTGTCGGTTCCAACGCGATGAGGAAGTTTCCCCCGAAGCCAATTCCAGAATTCACCCCGATCCTTTGACATATGGAGACCTCTTGCCGTCCCTCATCGCCAACCAAATGGCCGTAATAACTCCCGGGAAGATCTACTAACATCCTTTCCCAAAGTGGTATGACCCTGATGCAACTTGCACGTACCAAGGGAAAACCCCGAGCCACTCCACCGAAAAATGCCTGGCCCTTAAATACAAGGTCCAACATTTGATAGACGCTGAATAGCTGACGTTTCAAGAGGATCGGCCTAACGTGAAAACAAACCCACTCGCCAATCATGGACGGGGAGCAGTTAATGCCATTGAGTCAGATAGGCCGCACAGGTCTAAGCCTTTAAAGGATGTGACGACCCCCTGGAGGTTTATCTACGAGGCCCTACAAAAGGGGGCCGTAATTCCCCACAGTGGGCATGAAGAGGATTCTTGTTTGTTGCATCCCGACGAGCTACATAACATGGAAACATGTGTAGCAGTGGAGGAATTGTTGCAACAGATGATAGATCAAGGCCGACAGGAAGTCGACGATGAGGGGAGGGAAAAGCAACATATATGTATGCAGTCCACAGATGAGAGATGTTTTGGAAGGCCTAAACCTTTGGTGGTATATTTCACCAAGGACGCAGCTCCACAAAAGCCCCGATACCCCTCGGTAGTTAAACCTGTTCCTTTCCCATACCGAAACAGCCACGTAGTCCCTTGGAGGTATGCACCTCCAAGTGAAAGGAAAGAAGAGGCCACCGACATCAGCTCGTTGTCAGCCAAGGTGACTAATATCACGGGGCTGAGCGGCGTGACCCGCAGCGGTCGCGTGTTTGCACCCCCTGACCTGCCGACTCAACCCGCAAACGTTAAGGGGAAGGCAAAGGTGGTGGAAGAACAAAATGACAAAACGACCCTCACTCCGAATGAGGATATTCCAGTGAAAGGTCTTCCGGAGAAAAGGGATGGCTGTGGCAAGAAGGAAGTGTCGCTAGAGGAAGCAAGCGAGTTTCTCCGCATTATTCAGCAAAGCGAGTTCAAGGTCATTGAGCAGCTCAACAAAACCCCGACTAGGGTCTCTCTTTTGGAATTACTCATAAGCTTTGAGCCTCATCGGGCTTTGCTAGTAAAGGTCTTGAACGAAGCTCATGTGGCCCAAGATATCTCTGTAAAAGGCTTTGGAGGACTCGTCAATAATATCACCGCCAACAACTATCTCACCTTCGCTGAAGAAGAAATCCCTGCCGAGGGGAGAGGGCATAACAGGGCTTTGCATGTATCAGTCAAGTGCATGGACCACGTCGTGGCCAAGGTGCTCATCGATAACGGTTCCAGTTTAAACGTAATGCCCAAAAGCACTTTGTAGAAATTACCGTTTAATGCTTCCCATCTAAAGCCAAGTTCCATGGTGGTCCGTGCCTTCGATGGCACCCGCCGAGAGGTTAGGGGAGAGATCGACCTCCCTATACAGATAGGCCCCCATACCTGTCAGGTTAGCTTTCAAATAATGGATATTAACCCCGCTTATAGCTGCCTTTTGGGGCGCCCGTGGATCCACTCGGTGGGAGTCGTTCCTTCTACACTCCACCAGAAATTGAAATTCGTAGTAGAGGGACATTTGGTTATCGTATCGGGCGAGGAAGACATCTTGGTGAGTTGCCCGTCCTCTATGCCATATGTGGAAGCCGCGGAGGAGTCATTAGAAATAGCCTTCTAGTCTTTTTAGGTGGTAAGCATTGCCTCTGTAGATTCCTTCTATGGGCAACCTTGCCTGTCCGATATGGCAGTAATGGTGGCCCGAGTGATGTTGGGGAATGGTTACGAGCCCGGAATGGGTTTAGGCAAAGACAACGGCGGTAGAACCAGCCTGATAAGCGCCAGAGGAAACCGTGGGAAGTTTGGATTAGGCTATAAACCCACACAAGCAGACATAAGGGAAAGCGTTGCAGGAAGGAAGATTGGAGGTCAAGGCTCGGGATTGGGACGAGAAGTTGAAGGAGGCCCGCCCTGCCACATCAGTAGGAGCTTTATAAGCGCGGGTTTAGGACATGAAGGCCAAGTTGTTGCGATATGCAAAGATGATTCTCCGAGTGGGTCGAATTTGGTACGACCATGCCCTCCTGGTTTCCGACTAGGAAATTGGCGAGTGGAGGAGCGCCCGGACATTTACGCGACAAGCATAATGTAACCCTTTGTGGCTTTTAAACTCTACGGTTGGGCCTAGGCTTTAGAGTTTCTCTTTGTTAATGCTTTATGTCTTTTGTTCCTAAGTTTATAATACAAAGATCTTTCTTCATATGTTCCTACGTCTCTACCCATTCTCATCCATTTGCATGTTTATTTCTTAACGTTTAAAACGCCAGATCCGACGACGAGTCCCTCGAAGGTACTAATACCTGGGACCCGACCATTGATTTCGAGCAAGAAACGGATTAGACGGAGGATGAAGAAAACGAAGATGTAGGACTTCCCCCGGAGTTGGAAAAGATAGTCGCCCATGAGGACCAAGAAATGGGGCCTCATCAAGAAGAGACAGAAATAGTGGACTTAGGAACCGGCAATGGGAAAAAGGAAGTAAAGATAGGCATGGGTATGACCACCCCCATTTGTGAAGAATTGATAGCCTTGCTAAAAGACTACCAAGACATCTTTGCTTGGTCATACCAAGATATGCCCAGTTTGAGTTCTGATATCGTACAACACAGATTACCTCTAAATCCCAAGTGTTCCCCGGTAAAACAGAACTTGAGGAGGATGAAGCCCGAGACATCCTTGAAAATAAAATAAAAGGTAAAGAAACAATTTGACGCTGGTTTTTTGGCTGTCGTTCGGTACCCAGAATGGGTTTCCAACATTGTACCAGCCCCTAAGAAGGATGGGAAAGTGCGAATGTGTGTGGATTATCGGGACTTGAATCGAGCCAGTCCCAAAGAAAATTTTCCTCTGCCGCACATCGATATCCTCGTGGATAATACGGCCAATTTTGCTTTGTTTTCCTTCATGGATGGGTTCTCTGGTTACAATCAGATAAAAATGGCGTCGGAGGATATGGAAAAGACTACCTTCGTCACCCTGTGGGGGACATTCTGTTATAAGGTGATGTCCTTTGGACTCAAGAACGTCGGGGCAACTTATCAAAGGGCTATGGTGGCTTTGTTCCATGATATGATGCATCGAGAAATCGAAGTCTATGTGGATGACATAATTGTCATGTCTAAGACCGAGGAGGAACACCTTGTTAACCTGCGGAAGTTGTTCGAAAGGCTTAGGAAGTATCAATTGAGGTTAAACCCCGCTAAGTGTACCTTCGGGGTCAAATCAGGCAAATTGCTAGGTTTCATCGTGAGCCAGAAAGGGATAGAGGTGGACCCCAAAAAGGTGAAGGCCATCCTTGAGATGCCGGAACCCCGTACCGAGAGGCAGGTCCAAGGTTTCCTGGGACGTTTGAATTATATTGCCAGATTCATATCACAACTCACCGCTAATTGTGAGTCGTTGTTCAAACTCTTACGCAAAAACCAAACCTTCCACTGGAACGAGGATTGTCAAGAGGTGTTTGGAAGGATCAAACAGTGTCTCATGAACCCTCCTGTGCTTATGCCACCGGTACCTAGAAGGCCTCTCATCTTGTATATGACGATTTTGGACGAATCGATGGGATGTATATTGGGGCAACATGACGAGTCCGGGAAGAGAGAGCATGTTGTCTACTACTTGAGTAAGAAGTTCATGGCCTGTGAAATGAATTACTCCCTGCTCGAAAGAACGTGTTGTGCTTTAGTTTGGGCATCCTACCGTCTAAGACAATGCATGCTGAGCCATACCACCTGGTAGATATCCAAGATGGACCTGGTTAAGTACATCTTTGAAAAGCCTGCTCTCACAGGATGGATCGCCCGGTGGCAAGTCTTGCTATCCGAGTTTGATATAGTTTACGTCACCCAAAAGGCGATAAAAGAAAGCGCCTTGGCAGATTATTTGGCTCAGCAGCCTCTCAACGACTATCAGCCCATGCATCCCGAATTCCTAGATGAAGACATCATGGCCTTGATTGAGGAAAAACTAGATGAAGACCGGGACAAGTGGACCGTGTGGTTTGATGGAGCGTAAAACGTTCTAGGCCATGGCATTGGAGCAGTATTGGTCTCTCCAGACAATCAATGTATACCTTTCACAGCCAGGCTGGGGTTTGATTGCACCAACAATATGGCTGAGTATGAAGCGTGTACCCTGGCCGTCCAGGCGGCAATTGATGCTAATGTCCAACTGCTCAAAGTATATGGGGACTCAGCACTGGTGATTCACCAGCTGAGAGGGGAATGGGAAACTAGGGACCCCAAGCTAATACCCTACAAAGCCTATATCAAGGAGTTGGTTGATTCCTTTGATGAGATCTCCTTCCATCACGTTCCCTGGGAGGAAAATCAAATGGCGGATGCGCTTGCTACTTTGGCATCCATGTTCCAGCTAGCACCGCACGGGGACCTACCATACATTGAGTTCTGGTGCCGTGGCAGACCCGCGCATTGTTGTCAGGTGGAAGAGGAACAGGACGGTAAGCCTTGGTATTTCGATATCAAGTGATTCGTTGAAAGCAAAGAATACCCACCGGGGGCTTCCGACAATGATAAAAGGACATTGAGGAGATTGGCAGTCGTTTTATTCATGAGCGGGAGCATACTATATAAAAGAAACCATGACATGACCCTCCTGCGATGCATGGATGCCAAAGAGGCGAACCACATGATTGAGGAAGTCCACGAGGGTTCGTTTGGAACGCACGCCAATGGGCATGCTATGGCCAGGAAGATCCTGAGAGCAGGTTATTACTGGCTCACCATGGAAAGTGATTGTTGCATCCATGTAAGGAAATGCCATAAATGTCAAGCGTTCACGGACAATGTCAATGCTCCGCCACATCCTCTGAATGTCATGTCCGCCCCTTGGCCTTTTTCCATGTGGGGGATAGACGTCATCGGGGCCATCAAACCCAAGGCTTCAAACGGTCATCGCTTCATTCTCGTGGCAATAGATTATTTCACCAAATGGGTCGAAGCGGCTTCCTACACCAATGTCACGAGGAGTGTAGTGGTTAGATTCATAAAGAGGGAGTTGATTTGTCGGTATGAACTCCCTAGGAAGATCATTACTGACAATGGCACCAATCTGAATAACAAAATGATGCAGGAAATGTGCACGGATTTCAAAATCCAGCATCACAATTCCACACCCTACCGACCAAAGATGAACGGAGCCGTGGAAGCAGCCAATAAGAATATTAAGAAAATTATTCAGAAGATGATAGTGTCATACAAAGATTGGCATGAGATGATGCCTTTTACCCTGCATGGATACCGAACTTCGGTACGAACTTCTACTGGGGCAACACCGTATTCCTTGGTTTATGGAACAGAAGCGGTACTCCCATTTGAAGTGGAGGTCCCTTCCCAGAGGATACTAGCAGAGTCAGGTATAGAAGAATCAGAGTGGGCTCAAACACGCTACGACCAACTCAACCTTATTGAAGGTAAGCGCTTGACGGCCATGAGCCATGGGCGCTTGTATTAACAAAGAATGTAGAATGCGTTCGACAAGAAGGTGCGCTTGCACAAGTTCCATGAGGGGGACCTTGTGCTGAAAAAGATGTCCCATGCTGTTAAAGATAATCGAGGGAAGTGGGACCCAAACTACGAAGGGCCTTTCGTTTTGGAAAAGGCTTTTTCCGGAGGGGCCCTGGTGCTTACCAACAAGGATGGTGAGGAGCTACCCTTACCCGTGAACTCCGATGTTGTCAAGCGATACTATGCTTAGAATCTGGGGCAATTGAGGAAGTCACTGCATGTTCTTTCCTTTTTATATGTTCTTCTTGGTTTCCCCTAGGGATTCCTATCTGTTGTAAATTTATCGTCACAGTCTTTTAAAAGAAGAGAACATGAGTTTGAGGCTTCAGTCCTCACTTTGTGCTTTAAACCATGTGCAGTTTGTGATAACCTGAGCCTTTTCGCTCAGTCCATGGGATGCCCCAAGCGCTTAATTAAAACTGAACCTGACCAGCTTTCACTAAAAAGATTGTTGCATTTGAAAACACTCATGCATACGCATACGCATGCATATTTTGTGATGACAGGGGCAGAATCATCTTAGGCAGTGGTCAGATGCCGGGACAAAGCTGAAGGCAGAAACTGATCAAGGTAAAACGGTAATGCGGCCACAGTTTTGCTGTGCGATGTCATTTCCTACTTTCAGGTACTTAGGGACGTACGCAAGTAGAGGCTAGGAACACGACCGATAGATCGTCATCCCTTGCCCAGCTCTGGACAAACGAAAAGCGCCGCTGGGAGGTAGCCTAGTATCCTTTAAATTCCCAGTAATTATTACTGTTGTGTCTTTAAAGTAAATATTGGATGCCTAATCTACCCTGAGTGGGTTCGAGTAAGCGAACGCTGACCCGTAGAAAGCCATACTTATGTCTTCCCTAAAAAAAAAAGTCCAGGTTAGCTCGCCTGGGCGAGCACCCCTGCACCTGGAAATATAAAAAACGAGGGATGGGGAGTTTTTCTCCACCCCAAACTGTCCCCCCTCACTCAAAAAATGCCAACACAATAGGAATTACGGATTTTCACCCCTAGGCCACCATTTTTGTGCTTTTGCTTCCATTCTTAGTGTTGCTACTCACTCCATCAAGTAAGTATCTCATTCTTGGGCTTTCTAGCTTTTCATTGGTGTATCTTAGTCTTCTTTTAGTGCTTTAAATTGTGTGAATGTGCCCAAATCTATGGAGCAATTTTGGCTTTGTTTTATGCTTGTTGGTTTGAGTTAGGGGGGTTGTAAGGGATGGCCCTAGGCCTATGGTGCATTCTGAGATAATGGGGCATGCCACATTTCCCCCATTCCCTTGCTATTCATGTCCAAACATGCGCCCACCAAGTGTTCGGTGAAATGCCTCAATGGCTTTTGCGCATAATTTTATGAAACTTAGCTTGTGGAACGAATTATGCACATATGGCTGCCATTGTGAGTGTGTGGGCAGTTTTGTAAAAGCTAGACTAAAGTGCCAAAAGCATGACTTACGCCTAGGAATCTAAGTTTTTGGTTTTGAATGTAAAAGATGCATGAATATTAGAACATGTTTGTGAGGTTTTTTACTAGAATTTGAATTTGCTGCCTCATGAGGAGTACCTTGCACCTAGGTAGCATGAAAAATACCTTTCAATGGTATGTATATATGTTGAATATATAGCATGAAAATGCCTTGCAAAGTGTGTGAATATATAGCAAAAATACCTTTTCAATAGTATGTATATATGTTGAATATATAGCATGAAAATGCCTTGCAAAGTGTGTGAATATATAGCAAAAAATGCCTTTCAAAATGTGTATATGTTGGATAGGTAGCGTAAAAATGCCTTTCAAAATATGTATATTTGTGAGTAGGTAGCATAAGGAGCCTTTCAAAAGAAATGTGCACGTATGTGGGATGTAGCATGAAAATGCTTGTAAAAAACATACGGGGATATGTGTCATAAAATGCCTTTCACCAAATTTTTTTTTTGTAAATGCATGTATATAAGTATGTGTCATAAAATAGCACATGCCCCAATACAATTGTTTTGTAAAGTGCATGTTGACACTCGCACCATATAAGTGTTGTTTGGCTTTTGTTTGTAATGATTGATATTTCCTTGTAAATTAACTTTCCAAATGTTTGTCCTCACAGGAAATGGCTCCGAAAAAGCTTTCCGCGAAGAGATCTAGGAGGGACGCCGCGACTGAAGGGACCAGTGCCGCCCCCGAGTTTGATAGCCACCGTTTCAGGAGTGCCGAGCACCAGCAATGCTTCGAGGCCATCAAAGGATGGTCGTTCCACAGAGAGAGACGCGTCCAGCTCAGGGACGATGAGTACATAGATTTTCAGGAGGAGATAGCTCACCGACATTGGACGTCGTTGGTCACTCCCATGGCTAAGTTTGACCCTGGTATAGTCCTGGAGTTTTATGCTAATGCTTGGCCCACAGAAAAGGGAGTGTGAGACATGCGGTCATGGGTGAGGGGTCAGTGGATTCCCTTTGACGTAAATGCCCTAGTGTTGAAGGAAGACCAGGAGTGCGAGTTTAGTCAGAGGAGGAACAGGGCCGATGGGTTCGATGAGGAGGCCATTGCCCAACTATTATGCGCACCGAGTCAGGATTTCTCCCAGACCGCTATAGGGAGGCGGGTGCGGATCATGCGCACCAGCATGACCACCTTGACCTAGATGTGGATGACGTTGCTGCTCAGCAATGTCTTGCCCAGTGATCATAACTCCGATCTCCCTCTGCCGAAGTGTCAGCTGGTGTATGCCATCCTGACACAGATGAGCATTCACGTGGCTCAGTTGATTGTTGACGCCATCTATTTATTTGCAGGTATTCCACCCACCAGGCACCCTCTAGACCCGGATAAGTCTAACAGGGCCCTGGGGTTTTCGGCATTGATCACGGGCCTCTGCCAGTCATTCGGGGTTCCCGTCACTCCTAATAAGGTGATCCGACCGCCGATCACCAGGGCCTTCATTAAGAAGTATTGCACGCCTAGGCAGGCGCAGGGTGATGCACCTCAGGCCGCTGGGTCATTAGGAATGGAGCGGTATCTACAGCACTTGGTTCGCCAGCAGGCGGCCAACCACCGGGGGTAGGTGCAGATACATGAGTGTCTCTACCAGCTCAGCCTCAGTCAGCAGGGGAAGGGTTTCGCTCCTTTTGCGTGCCCTACTCAAGAGCAATTTAGGGCCGAGGTCGCATGGCCCGGAGATTGGCCCGAGGCCCAGGTAGGGGAGGCGCCTGCAGGAGCTCCCGGCGATGCAGAGGAGGCCCGTATGGATGAGGAGATGATGGACTTGCTCGGTTTCTTGGGAGGAAGCGGAGCCACGTGACCGAGGTCACCACACCTTTTTTATTGACATTTTTCTGTTAGTTTGCTATTGACGTTTTCTGTTGTTGTCTATATTGCTGTTGACACTATTATTTTCTGTTTTTGTTCATATGGTTACTAACATTACTATTATTATCGTTTGTTTCTGTTAGAAATTTTTGGCGTTATGGCTCCCAGTTATTTCGTCACAGTTTTTGCGACTTACCATTTCGTGCGTTTTTTGTTTACCTTGTGGTTAGACGTAAGTAGGTAGTGTGCGCCCTCGTCCGCACGACCTTTTCAGAGAGAAAAAGAGAAAAAAAGAAAAAAAGGAGAGAGGAAAAAAGAGCAAGTAAGAAAAGAAAAAGAAGGAAGAAAAAAAGAAAATAATAAAAATAAAAAGTTGTCTAGCTAAAAAAACAACATGCTTGTGAAAATAACCAGTTTTTGAAAGAAAATGTGTGTAATACACCTGAAGGGTGAATGCTGTGAAAATTTTCCCGAACGCCCAAAATAGACTCGGATGAATGCATGAATTGATAAAAGAACATATTTTGGAAACACTAGGTTGACTTAAATAGGGAAAATGAATCTTGAGCCCTAGTATCACATGACCATAAAAACTTGATGCTTGAGTGTCCACATAGGTGCATGCATGACCAGTTTTGCATAAAATATCCTAATCATTATTGTTGCATGTGTATCATGGAAATAATGTGGGACATCCCCTTTACCCCCAAACCGCTGGCCAAAACTGACATATGTCATGTCCAGCTTTTCTACAAGCCTTGAGCCAAAATCCCAACTTACCATAAACCTTGACCCAGGGTGAGAATATTAATCCTTGCCCTCAGAAGAAAGCAAGAAAGAAAGGAAATTCCCAATCAAAAGAGCGGGAGAAAACAAAAGGAGAAAATTCCCAATCGAAGAGTGAGAGAAAGCAAAAAAGGAAAGAAAATTCCTGATCAAGGATCGGAAGAAAACAAAAGAAATATGCAGAAAGGTCTTTAGACCAGATAACATCTGAACAATATAGAATTGTCACCAAGTAAATGAGAAAAGAAAGGGAATCACAATCTAAAGTTGTCCTCTCCCTTTGATTGCCAACCAAAATTCTGTGCGTCAGTGACTTGTTCACCTCACACTAAACAAAAACAGAAAAGGAAAAGGCCAAGAACACTCAAAGCCAAATTTCCCACAAGAAACAAACCATTCCCGAGGAAAAGTCCTATTGATCCATGATCACGCATGCAATCTTTGATTTGATAGGAAATGATTTGCAAAATCAAGTCATGATATATCTATGGTTCAGAATTAGGATGAAACACTTACCTGTGTGAGATCGATACACTTTGAGTGATTTTCTTCTATTTTTGTTGAACCCAGTGTTTCCTCTAAATGGTCATTTAGAAACGAAATGCTAACATCCAAAATCTCATTTATGGTTACAAGAAGATTTCATCAGCATACTCTCCTTCCCCAGTAGACACATTGTTTTTCATCCAAAAAGCATATGTTGCTCAGTTTAGTTGGAAGTTTTGTCTCTTTACTAAAGCATGTTCTCATTTTAGTGAAGAAAACATCGAGACTATTTTTAGTCTCACAAGTTATCCAGAACTACGTAGGTCTGAGTTCCTCATTGAGGATACGTAGGAGCAAGAGCCTCGCTTTTGTCGGCCGCTCCACAATCTCTGTCATACTGACCCTGAGGCCCTGTGACATGCGGAGACAAATTATGGTCATTCTGCGCCCTTTTGTCATCTAGAGGCGGCGGGCCCGATGACATGCGGAGACAAATTATGGTCATTCCGCTCACCTTTTGACATTCAGACACAGTCGTGTTCAATGGCACGCAGAGACAATTATGGTCATCTGCACTTTTGTCATCCAGAGGCGGCGGGCCCGATGACATGCGGGGAACCATTTGGTCCCACACTTTTTACCTTTTGTCATCTAGAGGCGGCGGGCCCGATGACATGCGGGTACCATTTGGTCCCACACTTTTACCTTTTGTCATCCAGAGGCAGCGGGCCCGATGACATGTGGGAACCATTTGGTCCTGCACTTTTTTACCTTTTGCCATTCAGACACAGTCGTGTCCGATGGCACGCAGAGACAAATTATGGTCATTCTGTGCCTTGTGTCAACCAAGAGGAACAAATTCGACAGTATCAGGATGATGTGTCGGTACTGATCACTTTCAAAATTTTTGCAGGTTCCGCTGGCAGGGAGATTCACCGGCCAAATGGTGTTTCGCTCGAACAAAATTAGTGTCTTATCTTTACTTTTCTTTTATCTCCAATAAAAGACAAGTAAAGAGGGGCAACTGTCATACCCTAATTTTGTCCGGGGACCATCCGTTTGTTGGGATGCGACCCTCGTTTGACCACTTCGAGGTACTTGGCACCCATCGTTAGGCAATCCGTGAAGTTCCGTGACATGTCGGAAGTCGAAAGGAAGCATTATGGCATAATCCGTAAGGTTCCGTGACATTACGGAAAGAAAACAAGTATCGTTACGAAATTCGTAAAGTTCCATAACGTTATGAAAAAAAAATCAACAGAAAAGGCAGAGAGGGTGTATTTAGTAAACAGGGGGTGCAAATAGCAACCAGGCCCACTTGGGCCTTCCAGGAAGTTCTCCAGGAAGCCTAAAATGGTCTTTTCCGCCTTTATTGGTTAAACGTAGATTTCTAAGAAGCCTAAAATCAACACGTAGTTTTGTTACCTCTTGCAAAAAATAACAAGAGATCATTAATGGTCCAATGCCTTAATGTTTTCTCTCCTTTCAAAAGAATCGAAACATTGTTTAATGGTCCAATGCCTTAAATGACATTTCATTCAATAAAAACATATTTTGCAAAAAAAAAGGGATAAAAACAATTTAACCAACGATTGGTTCTCAAAGAACTATGTAGGTCTGATTTCCTTATCACAATTGAGTAATACGTAGGAGCAAGGGAAATACCCTCGTCGACCACAAAAACAAAAAAATATAAAATGGCATAAAAAGACATAAGAACGTAAAAAAGGGAAAATAACATAAATTGAAGTCATATTTGCACATTTGATTAAAGGCTGCCGTCTCTTACGACGGACGTGTGGGGTGCTAATCCTTCCCCGTGTGTAAATACAACTCCCAAACCTTTCACTTAAAGTTCGTAGACCATGACGTCTTTTCCGGTTTTTCCGACGTTTTCCTCAAATAAACGTTGGTGGCGACTCCGCGCGTATTCCTCTCTTGGAAGACGCACCCGCGAGTCACGTGTCGCCCTACTGCCGAAGGGTAGGTTGCGACACTACTCTTTTGGTTTTGTCTTTGATTTCTTGAGAATCATCTTCTTCATCATTCAAGTCCTCGTTGTCACTATCTACTTGGATGGAGGATGAGGCTTTGAGTGTTATTCCCTTTTTTTCTTTTGTCGCTTTCTTGATTTTGATTGAGTCTTTGCAATTCCATCTCATGTTCCTGCAACTTTTCAAATAATGTGGCAAGAGACATAGTAGATAGATTTTTAAATTCTATAATGGCAGTTACCATGGAATTTCTTTCTGGGAATAAGAAATTTGTTGAGGCCATTTTTCTTGAAGTTGTTAAACTTTCTACAAGAAACCTGCTCTGATACCACTTGTTGGATCGAATGGCTTTAGAATAATTAAGAATAGGGGGTTGAATTAATTATGAACGTGTCTTTACTAATTAAAAGATTATCCTTCTTAATATTACTAGATTCAATTAGGCTTTACAACTAAGTTATGAGAAAGTAAAGAACAATAACAATAGCTTAGACAAAAGTAAAGCGAAAGTAAAAAGTGCACAGCGGAAATTAAAGAGTGTAGGGAAGAAGAAAACAAACACAAGATTTATACTGGTTCTACCACAACCCATGCCAGTCCCCAAGCAACCACCGATTCTTGAGATTTCCAATAACCTTGTAAAATCATATACAAGCAAAGATCCACAAGTGATGTACCCTAGCCCTGTAAATGAGTATGATTTAAAAGAAGAAGATAAGGAGAAAGTGCAACAATGGGAGCAATGCTCACAAGTACACACTCAACAAGAAAATAATCTCCAAGTTAACACATTTCCTCATCAACTGATTGTCAAAGAAGAAAGGCATGAAGACCATGAGGTTCCAATCATTATGGGACAACCCTGTCTGTCAACAGCTAGTTGTGTATTAGACATGGGTAAAGGTACATTGGAACTAAGTGTAAAGGATTAGAAGATCTCCTTTGACTTATTTGAAGCAATGAAACACCCAGATGATAGTGAGGCCTATTTTGAAGAAGAAATGTTGGAGCAGGAGATAGAATTAACAGCCTCAACCATGGTATTACAGACTCCTTTGGAGAAAGAATTTGACGATGTGACAGAATGCCTAGTCAGTGAAAATGGAGGAGAAATGCTAGCTTGTATTGAAGAGCTGGATGATCCAGACTGATGCAATCCTACCCCCAAGGGCATTGGATAGAAGACTCCAAGAAGATTGGGCTAAAGATGTAAGAGAAGGCCCTAGGGTTCTCATGAGTCTTAGGGTAGATTTTGGGCCCATGGGCTAAGTATGAGCCCACTTATCTTTGTACATATTAGATTAGGATTTCATTATTTTTGGGCCTTGTATTTAGGGCTCCATAATGTAGGTAGGGTATCCTAGAAATGTAGGATTTTCCAGCCCTTGTATTTTAGGGCACCTAGACTAGTTTTTGTATTAGGGGTAGTTTTGTAATTTCATATACATTAAGTGAATATTTGATGTGTGTGTTGAGAAATAAATTTAATTGAATTGGGAGAAGCCCAATCCAATTAAATTTTAGAGGGGGAGGTGAGCATTTGCTTGCTACACCCCATTCCGACATCATATAGTCACACTTTGTGCATGTCCTTCATGCTTTACATCCCTCCAATTTTGTGTGACCCTTAGGCTATAAATAGAGGCCATGTGTGTGCATTTTTTGAATTTTGATCATTTGAAAATTAAACTTCAGATTTCAGAGCTCTTTTAGAGCACAAAATTTCGTGCTCTTCTCTTCCTCTCCCTTCATTCATCTCCTTCTTCCTCCAAGCTCTTATCTATGGCCTCCTATAGTGGTGAGCTTCTTCTAGACTCATCTTCTCCTTGAAGTGGCATCTCCTCTCTCTCTTACTTTTCCATTCTGCTGCCATTCATCTTCCAAGAAGCAAAGGAATCAATTGATGATGAAGATTCTAGGCCTACAAGCTCCAATGGAGCTTACATCACAGACGATGAGTCTGTTGGTCATGTGATGTTTGAAGAATTGAAAAACAATAGACCAACAGAAAAGCTCAAAGTATAATTGAAGACCCTTCTAGCGCATCTAAAGTATGTATTTTTGGAGGACAATGAGACTAAACCTGTAATAATTAGCAGCTCCTTGCAGAAGAAAGAAGAGGATCAACTGGTACATATTCTGAAAAGTTGCAAAGCCGCTATTGGTTGGCACATCTCTGATTTAAAAGGGATCAGTCCATCATATTGTATGCATAAAATTTATATGGAAGCTGATTACAAGCTCGGGAGACAACCTCAGAGAAGGATAAATCCAATAATGAAAGAAGAAGTAAGGAAGGTAGTGCTCAAGTTGCTGGAAGCAGGGCTTATCTACCCAATCTCCGACAGTTCATGGGTTAGTTCTGTTCAAGTTGTTCCGAAAATGGGAGGTAAGATAGTGATAAAGAATGATAAAGATGAGTTAATTCCTACAAGAACAGTCACTGGGTGAAGGATGTGTATTGATTACAAAAAGCTGAATGAAGCCACCAGGAAAGACCATTACCCGCTTCCCTTCATGGAACAAATGCTTGAGAGACTTGCAGGGCAATCTTTCTACTATTTCTTAGATTGATATTCGGGCTACAATCAAATTGCAGTGGATCCTCAGGACCAAGAAAAGACATCTTTCACATGCTCCTTTGGTGTATTTGCTTATCGCCGCATGCCTTTCGGTTTATGTAATGCCCCAGCTACTTTCTAGAGATGTATGATGGCAATTTTTGCTTACATGGTAGAGAAATGTATTGAAGTCTTTATGGATGATTTCTCTGTCTTTGGCGCATCTTTTGAAAATTGCCTAGCAAATCTAGAGAAAGTGTTACAATGGTGTGAGGAATCTAATTTGGTGCTCAACTGGGAGAAATGCCACTTCATGGTTCAAGAAGGCATCATGTTGGGACACAAGATTTCTAGAAGAGGAATTGAGGTGGATAAAGCAAAGATTATTGATAAACTTCCCCCTCCAATTAATGTTAAAGGCATACGGAGTTTTTTGGGTCATGTTGGATTCTATCGGCGATTCATCAAAGACTTTTCCAAAATCACCAAACCACTAAGTAATCTGTTGAACAAGGATGTTGTGTTTGTGTTTAATGATGAATGTTTAGAAGCCTTTAATACCCTCAAAGCCAAGTTAGTCTCTGCTCCTGTGATTACAACACCAGAATGGGGACTAGAGTTTGAATTAATGTGTGATGCAAGTGATTATGCAGTAGGTGTTATGCAAGGACAGCGAAAGGGCAGAATTTTTCATACCATTTACTATGCCAGTAAAGTGTTGAATGATGCTCAGATCAATTATGCCACTACTGAGAAAAAATTGCTGGCAATCGTTTACGCACTTGAGAAATTCCAATCTTACTTGGTGGGGTCAAAGATAGTAATTTACACTGATCATGCAGCAATTAAATATTTTTTGCGCAAAGCGGATTCTAAACCACGGCTGATCAGATGGATATTGTTACTCCAAGAATTTGATTTAGTCATCAGGGACAAGAAAGGATTTGAAAATATGGTAGCAGACCACCTATCCAGACTACTCAATGAAGAGGTCACTTTAAAGGAAGTTGAAATAAAAGATGAATTTCCTTATGAATCTTTGTTTTTGATTGCAGAGAGACCCTAGTTTGCTGACATGTCCAATTTCAAGGCAACTGGTATCATCCCCAAAGACCTCACTTGGCAGTAGCGAAAGAAATTTTTCTATGATGCTTGATTTTATATATGGGATGATCCACACATGTTCAAGGTAGGTGTAGATAATCTCCTTAGAAGATGTGTGACAAGTGAGGAGGCCAAGGGTATATTGTGGCACTATCGTAATTCACCATGTGGAGGGCATTATGGAGGAGACAAAACAACGGCTAAGGTCTTACAACCAGGATTTTTCTGGCCTAACTCTTGGAAGATGCCCATCACCATGTCTTGAAGTGTGATCAATGCCAAAGAATGGGGGGAATTTCCCGAAGGAATGAAATGCCTCTTCAAAACATTATGGAAGTTGAAGTTTTTTATTGTTGGGGTATTGACTTCATGGGTCATTTCCCTTCATCTGCAGGTAATGAGTACATTTTGGTGGTTTTTGATTACGTGTCTAAATGGGTGGAAGCTATGGCCACTCCAAGAAACAATGCTAAGACTGTGGTAAAGTTTATAAAGAAGAATATTTTTGCTCGATTTGGGGTGCCTCCGATTTTGATTAGTGATGGTGGTTCGCATTTTTGTAATGCTCAGCTTCAAAAGGTGTTGAGTCAATACCATGTGAATCATAAAGTGGCATCCCCCTATCACCCTCCAACTAATGGGCAAGCTGAAGTATCCAACAGGGAATTAAAGAAGATATTACAGAAAACAATGGCGTCAACCAGAAAAGATTGGTCAATCAAATTGGAAGATGCACTATGGGCTTACAGAACTTCATGCAAGACCCCAATTGGCTTATCTCCTTTTCAACTGGTGTATGGAAAATCATGTCATTTACCAGTTGAAATGGAACAAAAAGCATATTGGGCTCTTAAATTCCTAAATTTTGATGAGAAGGCATCCAGGGAGCAAAGGAAGATTCAACTTTTGGAATTAGAAGAAATGCGACTGACAGCTTATGAATCTTCAAAACTCTACAAAGAATGAGTCAAAGCCTATCACGATAAAAAGCTGTTGAAGAGAGACTTCAAACCAGGACAACAAGTACTACTTTTTAATTCAAGATTGAAATTATTTCTTGGTAAGCTGAAATCCAAATGGTCTGGACCTTTCGTCATCAAGAAAGTTCGGCCTTATGGTGCAATAGAGTTGTATGATCCACAATCTCAGGACCCTGACAGAACATGGGTGGTGAATGGTCAAAGGTTGAAATTGTACCATGGTGGAGAGTTTGAAAAGGTAAACACCATCTTGCATATGATATCACCCATTGAGGTATATGCATCAAGCTAATGACGTTAAAAGAGCGCTTCTTGGGAGGCAACCCAGTTCTGATTTCTTTCATTTTGTTTTTCATGCATTGCATAAGTTGGAATTTGTTTTATGATCATTGAAAAAAGGGTATATTAGCTTATACTAAGTTATAGATATTGGGGTTTGATCTAAATGTTTTGATAAAATGGACTAAAAATAACTTCCTTTGTGTTCAGATGCCTTACAACAAGAAACCCGCTTGGGAGTTCCACTATCTTGTAAATCCTTTACAACTTCTGAAACACACAAGGACATCCCTTCCTTTGTGATCAGATGCCTTACAACAAGAGACTCTTAGTATCTTAGCCCTTTGATTAGAAAGAGAAGAAGAAGAAGATAATCTCTCTTGAAAGAGATAGATGTTTACAATGAAGCACTCAATTCCTTATTGAATCTTACAAGTGTTTGGCCAAGGAATTTTTGAAGATAAGATGATTTGTATTTGAGAGGATAACAACTTTGAACTCAGTGAAAAACTCTCTTAATCATTTGAGAGGATAAGACTTTTTGGGCAATCAAAAACTCTCTTCATCTTTTGAGAGGATAAGACATTTTGGGCAATGAAAAAATCTCATCATCTTTTGAGAGGATAAGACATTTTGGACAAGCAAAACTCTCATAATCTTTTGAGAGCATAAAACATTTTGGCCAAGCAAAACTCTCATTGCAATTTTGTTCCCAAGTAACTAATTTATAGGCCTTTGATAGCCTTTCAAAATTCAAATGAAAAGTTGTGATTGTTGGGAATATTTTTCGAAACTACTCACTGGTAGTCGATTACCATAATGGTGTAATTGATTACACAATTACTTCTGAAGAGTTATGACTCTTCACATTTGAAATTTGAATTTTTAAACACTGGTAATCGATTACCAACTTACTGTAATCGATTACACAACTTTGAAATTTAAATTCAAATTTCTTATGGTTGTTTTAAAATTTTCCAAACCACTGGTAATCGATTACAAGCCATGTGTAACCGATTACATGCTTTCTAAAACATTGAAAACATTTAAAAGCTTTTCAGAAGGCACATTGGCTTTTGGTAATCGATTACCAGAGAGAAATCTTTAAAATAAAAGGTTTTGAAAGAAAATCCTCTTGGCCAAACCTTTGTGCTTTCAAATCTAACTTGTAGAAGTAACTTGTATTTCTTGGATTGCTTGAAGTTCACTTGAATTATCCATGAAGAAAACTTGACTATTGGCATCATCAAAATCTCTTGTAGTCTTGCTTCCACATGATGCGCTAAGCGAGTTCATCAATTAAGCCTTGAATATATGTATTTCTAGACAAACTCGCTTAGCCAACATGCCTGCACTAAGTGAGTTCATCCATGTTGTTGAATGTTCATCTTTTTTATAAACATTGCGGCTAAGCAGCATCTGTGTGTGCTAAGCCCCTGAACACATCATTAATGACAAACCTGTGGCTAAGCGAGGGCTGTCTCGCTAAGCCCAGGTACCTTAGACAGTTTTTTTCTATTGACTACCTTGCGCTAAGCCCAGCTTGTCTGAGCTAAGCACAATTCGTTGCGGCAGTGATTGGGCTAAGCGAGTCTCATCGCTAAGCCCATATAACTTAGTCAAATTTTTGAAGTGTTGCTCGCGCTAAGCGCCGTCCCCGTGGGCTAAGTGCTATTCATTGTGGCATGCATAAGGCCAAGCCAGCGCTGCTTGCTAAGCCATTGTTTGAAATAAAAGTGCTCCAAGCTAAGTGAGGGACTATCTCGCTAAGCCAATTATGCAGAGAAAAATTTCCTGTCATGACTGGCTAAGCGCACCCCAATTGCGCTAAGCCAGTGTGTTGTTTTTCCTAAGGCGCGCTAAGCAAGCTGCGTCTCACTTAGCGCACATTGCCAATTTCAGTTTTTATTTTCTATTTCAATTTTGATAACTTCTGGTCTAATAAACCGATGGGTTCTTTTTATTGTAGATGGCATCCAGGAAGAGGAAGAGCACTGCTTCTAGACCTGTAGCTCAGTAAGATACCAGGCAATTCCAATCTTTGGAAGCTTGGAATAGATACACAGTCAACATTCTCGGCCAGAATATCCTTCCGAAGAGAAATGTTAAGATTTATCATATTGAGTTTGATGAGTTCAAAATGGAGTTGGAGAGGCGTAATCTACACAAACGCCTCACCAACCTCCAGGATGGAAGCATAGAGGTGGTTGTGGTTAAGGAATTCTATGCTAATTTATACACCACAGAGGACCAAGCTCCAATGGAAGCCAAAGTAAGAGGACACCTGATCAAAATAGATGCAGACAACCTAAATGAGTTTCTTTAGACTCTAGTGGTATTAGAGGAGGGGGAATCTTTACCCACCTACTCTAGATTTTGTAGGTTGAGGTCTAATCCTCAGGAGATTGAAGCCAGGCTTTGTATTGCCTGCAAGGGGTTTATTCTGAATGTTGAGGGCCATCCATGGAAACTCCTTAGAAAGGATCTGACTACACTAGCCCAGACATGGAGTGTCTTCTCTTACTCCAACTTAGCTCTCACATCCCACACCTCAGATTTGAACATGGACAGAGCCAGGTTAGCTTATGGCTTGGTAACCCACATAGATATGAACATCGACGCCTTGATCTCAGGTCAAATCTCTTATATTGCTCAGAGTAACTCCTCTAGGGTCAGATTTCCAGCCTTGATCACTGCCCTCTATAGAGCTAGAGGAGTTACCTCTGATAGTCTGACTTATGAGAGCCTGAGCCCGGCCATTAACTTGGTCTACATTAAGAAAAACTGTTGGAATATGGATGATCTGACAGTTAACTTCAGATGGGCAAGGAAGGCAAGGGCTCGGCCAGCTGATGTTCCTTCTTCTTCTACTCCACCAGCTCCTTCCACTTCTACTACTCCTACACCAACTCCTCCAGGCCCATCTAGCCTGGACTTTCAACACTTTGAGTCCATGCTTCAGAGTCTTTATTAGGGACAGGTATTGTTAATTCAGAGCATGCAGGTTGTGGCTCCACTAGGAACAATCTTGACAGTTGAGCAGTTAATGGAGAAGGTAGCCTGGCCAAGAACTCAGCCTTCTTTTGTGAGGGAAAGTGGAGGTCCCAGTGCTCAGGTACCTCAGCAGGTACAGGATGCATCTTTAGAGGCCACCATCCCTGAGCCATTTTTTTTTAGGCAGGAGGGACACAGGTAAGGCAGGAGGCTACTACTCCAGAGAGGTCACCACAGATTTCACCAGATCCACCCTTGCCAGTGATGGATCAATCTTCTCCTCAACAACTAGCAGACCCTGCTACACCAATGCATGAGATGCTAGCAAACCCTTCTACTCCATTACTGTAGATTCCAGAGGACCCTGCCACACCAGTCTTGGGACTGACTACCACTCCTCCAGCCACTCTTGTGCTACATTTTACAGATGAGGAGGGCACTTAGGATCAAGAGACCCCAGCAGGATGACCAATCACAGGAGTTTTAAATTCCTATTCTTTTTTTTGGATTAATATTATAATTATTATACTTATGTCTTTAGTACACTTTTTTGTGGTGATATTGGTTTACTTTTGATTGTAGATAATAGTATGCATGTCTTGAAGCATAATGAACAGTTTGACTTGATTATCTGAGTATGCAGTGCAAACATAATTATTTTGTTTATGAAATTGGTGTTGTGAATTGATTGCATGAAGGGGTGAAGCATGTGTTGAAATCATGAGTTTTGAATGAGCATGTATGTAGATGAGAAAGAACAAGAAAGTAGGATCACAATTAGAAATGTTAGTCAATGGACAAATTGATTAAGAAAGAAAAGCTTGAACCATAACCCGGTGAGAGTGTGAACTTAATTGTTGAGAGAACGACTAGCATAGAGCAATGATTTTTGTATCAATCTCTGAATTTTAGAATGAAATGCATAAATATGGATATGATGAAGGCCATTATTGTTTTGAAAGCCACTTGACCAAAAAGCTTACCTGTTTATCAATGATGATATCATTTGCACCCATCTGTTAACTAAATTGTAATTGTCAAATTGAACCTTAAGCTTTGAAATTGTCATCTCTATTTACCTTGCTTAGGTTTTAGGAGAGCACATTGGTTTAAGATAATTTTGCCCCAAATTTGGGGGAGTTTGTTTGATGGATAATTTAAAAGGTAAGAAACAGCAACACACACAACAAATTAATAAAATGTTTTATGTGTTAAAAAAAGAGAAATTCAAATAAGTGTGTGCTATTAAAACAAAGTCAAGTGAAAGGCTAGTGAATGGACTAAGTGGATTGAAAAGACAAACTGGGTTAGTCTAGGATTTGTTCTCTCTTAGAACTCAAGTGTTTGCATCATAGAAAAACCAATATTTTTTGTAGCCCAGCCTCAGTACAAGCTAATAAAAGTCCTTCTGATTCAATTTGTGCATTTCTAAATTTATGGCATGAGATAAAGTATAAAGATTGGACCTCTTGTTAGTTGTTATTGCTAAATAGTTTAAACACTTATGCGTGAGTGATACAGTGGCCATCAGAATTAGGTTAAGTATCTTTCCATGAAATTTGTCTCCTGCCTAGCTTCATTTAGTTTTGGTGCTGACTAACATGTTCTTTTCTCTGAAAAATGGCATGTCTTGTGAAAAGCAATTGATAAAAGCATTTTTGTTTCATTTGTTATCATGTAATTAAAATTTTGTGAATCACACACCTTTGTACATAATCACTGCATGTTTGTCTTGAGGATCAGTGAGTTGTTCTGTATTTTCTAGAGGACAAGCAAAACTGTAAATTTGGAGGAGATTGTTAGTTGGTAAATCCGACTAACTTTTGTGTAAGAAACTGTTGTAAATTGTATATGACTCCTCCCATTTATAGTTGTTTTTGGTAGTATTTTAATTACTTTTTGTTGATTTAAGTAATAGGTACTCAGTATCCCAATTTTGTGTATTTAATGATCATTCCTTTTCAATTTCAGGCAAAATGGGCAAGATTGGTGAAGTGCAGAATTTATGAACTCGCTGAGTCATGCCACGCGCTGGGCGAGCCATCCGCTAAGCGCACCATCCTCCAGCTAAGCGCGCAAAAGAATTTGGAAGAAGGATGAGTTGTACAGAGGCATTGAGCGAGAGTGAACTCACTAAGTGCACCGCCTTTAACCCTTAGGCTAAGCGAGAAGACTAGTCCTAAGCCAAAAGTCACTTACGGGCGCTAAGTGAGCTCATCTTTGGCTAAGCACACGCCCACCGACAGGATAGCCTATTTAAAGCTGAAATCTCAATTTTGGAAGGGTTGTTGAGTTTTTTTTAGAGTTTTTGGCTGTGGAGAGATTGAGAAAGAGCTGAGCTTGATGAGGAAGCCATTTTGTGGAGCTTTGGATGAGATTTTGAGAGATTGTGAGGTTTCAAGAGGTGGAGGAGACATCCCCACTACTTGTATTTCTTTTATCTTTCATCTTTTCTTCTCATTGTTGCAAAGGAAGCTTCACTGCTATGGAGAGCTAAATCCTCAGTTGGTTTTTCCTATGGGGTACTTGATGTAAATATTTGTATATCTACCAAATGATGTTTTATGTGTTCGTTGTGCTATCAGTACTTAATTCTAGTGTGTCTTTGCCTTGATCACGCAACTGCATGCTTAGTTAGGGTCACTCAACATTAGGAAATGGTTTGATCCTTAGAACCTAATAGAATAGGGCTAGCTTATCGTATTTTCATGAGACATCGGGGTATGGTAACCTAGTTTTTGTTATGTTATGTCTTAATGCGGTTCTAGTTAAGTTTGGTCCAATAAGAGACATCTGAGGATGAAGCTTGATTAGGATTTGGCTAAACATGCACGAGACATCGGGGTTTAGTAGTCCAGGAGACAACATAGAACACGTAAACATTGTTAGGTAGAGAACATCCTTAATAACATTAGTCACCCAGTAGGAAGACCAACATGTTGTCTATCTGTCTTCACACACCACTGCTCACGTGATTTGCTTTAGAATAGTTTTGTTTACATATTTTTCCATACCACACACCAAACTTTCATCCCAAGACACTCATTTACTGAACCACAACTTTACCAAGTAAAACAAGTTCCCCGAGAGTTTGATACTCGGTATTCACTTACCGTTTTATACTACTTGCCAGTTGTCGAACATAAGGTCTTTTGCATCGTCTCCATTAGAAAATAGACGCTTAAACCTTGGAATGATCGGAAGAAAGCACAACACCTTTGTTGGGGGGCCCTTCTTTGAGTTTTTGTCACTACTACATTCGTCATCATCCTTCACTTTGTACCTTGAAACCCCACACCTGGAGCATTTGTGCATTTGTTGAAACTCATGTCTGTACAGTATGCAATCATTAGGGAAAGCATGAACCTTTTGGCAACGTGTTTTCATCTGGAAGCATATCGTGCACTACTTGAAGCAGTGAACTAAAGCTTTTGTAAATCCACCCATATCTAGCCTTCGCATTAACCAAACTTAACACTACTAATAAAAACATCAAGGAATTCTTGCACCCGGATACAAAGGCTTCTTTGAATCAGTTTGCAATGTATCACACAAAGGGGCATGTGCTTGCTGAAAAGACTTTGTCCAAGATCACAAATCATATCCTCCAAGCGATCTCCCATTTCTACATCAAATGGTTCAGATTGGGATCTACTCTGCATGCCTATCAATTCACCATGTGATGCAATCCTACCCCCCAAGGGTATTGGATAGAAGACTCCAAGAAGATTGGACTAGAGAGGCAGGAGAAGGCCCTAGGGTTCTCATGAGCCTTAGGGTAAACTTTGGGCCCATGGGCTAAGTATGAGCCCACTTATTTTTGTACATATTAGATTAGGGTTTCATTATTTTTGGGCCTTGTATTTAGGGATCCATAGTGTAGGGAGGGTATCCTAGTAATTTAGGATTTTTCAGCCCTTGTATTTTAGGGCACCTAGACTAGTTTTTGTATTAGGGATAGTTTTGTAATTTCACATGCATTAAGTGCACTATTTGATGTATGTGTGTTAGGATAGAAATTTAATTGAATTGGGAGAAGCCCAGTCCAATTAAATTTTAGAGGGGGAGGAGAGCATTTGCTTGCTACACCCCATTGCCACATCATATAGTATCTTGCACTTGATCTGGGATTAGTGGGTTGAACCATAGCTAAAATTCACTAATCATAATTAGTGAAATTTTGGCTTCAAATTTGGCTCAACATGTTCAAATTCAAATTCAAGTGAAATTTGAATAGAAATTTAAATTTTCCTCAAATTTTGTGTGACACTTAGGCTATAAATAGAGGCCTTGTGTGTGCATTTTTTCAACTTTGATCATTTGAGAAATTAGACTTCAAAGTTTAAACCTCAGTTGAGGCATAAATTTCGTGCCCCCGTCTCTCCCTCTGCCTACACTCATCTTCTCCTACCTTCAAGCTCTTATCCATGGCTTCTTATGGTGGTGATCTTGTTCTTGACTCATCTTCTCCTTGAAGTGGCGTCTCCAATCACCTTTCCTCCTTCTCCATTTTGCTTCCATGATCTTCAAGAAGCAAAGGAATTCATCATTGAAGAAGATCCAAGGCCTACAAGCTCCACATGGAGCTACATCACCATGCCATATCCACGTTGTACAATTCTTCTTAATCCCATCACACAATAGATGCTCTCGTATGTCATTAAGTATTTGTTGTCTCCCATTCAAACAATTTATACAGGGACAACAAAATTTCCATCCCCATCCAGTCAACTTCTTTCGAAAGCAAATTCCAAGAACTACCCCATGCCTTCCTCATACGTAGGACTCATGCGACTTTCGTTCATCCAACTTTGATCGATCTAAATAATAACTCTGTGATACTCAACTAGTTATTTAATGCATGAAAATCCCACTTTTTCATTAAAGGTGTAGCCCTATCCCATTCAAGAAGACATTTTTTTATGGTAGATTCATATGTCAAGGTTAACTCTCTTTTGTTGAATTTGACAAAATTTCGGCAGCATTTCGCATTGATCTCTAAGTACACGACATGAAAGCGGTGACATTAATTCCCCGACAATCAAGTATGCACTCAGAGAACAACTAGCAATGCATTGTTCCGAAATTTCATTAAATTCAACAAAATAATGGTAACCTTAACACATGAATCTACCATAAAAATATGATTCTTCCCAAACTATCCAAACGGACAATTCAAGATTCTATACAATGACCAATGCAAATTTTCTGCAAGAATCATTGTATTCAATCTCAAACGGGAATCTATGGTTCACTCATGACGAACAAAACTTGTATATAAAGCACTGGTCATTAATCAGAGACAACAACATACAAAACCATTGGTAAAAAAATGAGCATCAAAATTTTATGAAAAACTTTCGTACCTATGATGATGATGTGTATAATGTCCAACAACGAATGTCGTGATCACGATGCAAACAAGAAGACAAATAGTGCCTACAAATTAAATATTTGAATGCTAAGTGAGATATAAGACAAAATTGGATATATCAAGTAAAATTCGATTATATATATAAATTGAGATTCACAAAAGCTCATGATCTTTGTTAGTCTATCCTTTAGGCTTGATTGATGATTGGCTCATATGATGCAATCCTACCCCCCAAGGGCATTGGATAGAAGACTCCAAGAAGATTGGGCCAGAGATGCAAGAGAAGGCCCTAGGGTTCTAAATAGAGAATATTTGATTTGTGTGTAGGGAAATAAATTTAATTGAATTGGGAGAAGCCCAATCCAATTAAATTTTAGAGGGGGAGCTGAGCATTTGCTTGCTACACCCCATTGCCACATCATATAGTCACACTTTGTGTGTGTCCTTCATGCTTTACATGTCTCATGACACCTAAGCACACTTAGTGGAGAATCTTGGACTTGGTCTTGGATTACTGGGCTGAACCATAGCTAAAATTTACTAATCATAATTAGTGACATTTTGGCTCCACAAATTTAATTTCAAATTCAAGTGAAATTTGAAAAGAAATTCAAATTTCCCTCCAATTTTGTGTGACACTTATGCTATAAATAGAGGCCATGTGTGTGCATTTTTTCAACTTTGATCGTTTGAGAATTACACTTCAAAGTTCAGACCTCATTTGAGGCACAAAATTTTGTGCTCCTTCTCTCCTTCTCCCTCCTCTCATCTTCTCCTCCTTGAAGCTCTTATCCATGGCTTCCTATGGTGGTGAGCTTGTGCTTGACTCATCTTCTCCTTGAAGTGGCATCTCCAATCATCTTTCTTCCTTCTCCATTCCCCTGCCATTCATTTTCAAGAAGCAAAGGACCCCATTGATGAAGAAGATCCAAGGCCTACAAGCTCTACATGGAGCTACATCATATGGTGTCAAGAGCATCTTCGTCTAGGTGATGTTCTTTTGCTTCCTCTATCTTTTTGTTCGGTCAATTCACTTAATTCATTGTTCTTCATCTTATTCTCCACGTATATCCTCCATTGTCTTGTGTTTTGGTGCTGTTTAGAGTAGATTCAAAAAAATAAACCGATTAAACCTTAGATCTACACTTGTTCTTGCATTTCTATGGTTCAAATTTTATAGATCTACTCTTGAATCATGATTTTGTGTTGATTTTAGGTTCTATAATTTTTCAGTCATAATCTTCTTGTGCTGAACCTTTAGATCTAAATTTTATTCCAAAATATTGATTAGAAAAAAAAACACAAAAATCTAAGTGTAAATCACTTAATCCATGTTGTCTTAGAGTCATGTTTAGTCATAATAACTGTCACATTATGTTCTAAGTTTTTGTTGAATTTTGATTTTGTTGATTGAATTCTAGATACATCTATTCATGTACTCTTGTCATTCTTAACCTATCTTTTTAATTTTGAGTCTAATTCATGCATGTTATTTAGTTCATAACATGTTCTAAATCAATTCCTGGAAGTAGTCTTGCTGTTGAACTTTGTTTTGTTTTCTAAGTTTCTTATATGATGCCTATGAAGAAATTGAGTTGTGGTGCTGAGTTGTGGCTATCCGGATTTGTGAATAAAAATAAGTCTTAAGCTCTCTTGAATTGCGTTATTCAAGACATTTGAGCATAAGCAAACACAAATTGTAATTATCCAAGCCTTAAGCAATATAAACACTACTCTTGATTTCTAGGTTGAAATTGCTAGTGTTGGTAGCTTGAACATACATGTAAAAATTACTGGGAATTGGTAAATGTGAATTTTGAGCTGAAATTTTTACTGAATTTTCTAGACATCTGGAAAAAAATTATAGAAAAAGAACCAAGTGATTTGGATAAAAGGAAAGTGTGCTTGTTATTTTGGCTCGAAATTTGTTCTATAATTGGTGCCTATTTTATACCAATTTTAGTTCTGAAATTTCAATTGAATATTAGTGTGAAAACAAGTGCCAAAACTAGAGGTTTCTTGAGTCTTTCTTTTAGTTTTTTTTACTCTACTCTATAGCCATTCTAAGTTTCTCTTTGAGTCCTAGCTTGCTTTTATGTGCTTTTCATTGCTTTAATTGTTGAATAATCCTTTAAAATTTGTCTTGTTAAAACTCTATTGGATTTGCTTTCATTTCATTTTTTGGTATTTGGTTATTACTTGTCTCTTTGTTTCCTTGCTTGTGAGTTGCCATATAGGGAATTGGAAAGGAGTATTGGTGCCATCCCTTGAAGAATTTGAGTCAAGAAGCAAGGGGCCAACCACCTTAAGAGTTATTGGACTAAGAAGCACTCCAAATTAAGTGAAACACCAAAGAGAGAATAGACACCAAAATTGAGGACTTTTTTTTGTAATTGGCAATTTCCTTTGCTTTCAAATTTTGTAACAAAAAGGCCTTTCATTAGAAGTAAGTTGGGAGCCTCCAACTGGTCACCCTACTTCCATTTGTGTGTAATAATTTTAGGCAATTTTCCCTTAGGATTGTGAGTGTTTCTTTGGAAACCTTTAATCAGGTCAATCCAAACACTCTTAGGATTCACCTAGTTTACATTTCTTGCACTTTAATTTGTTGCTTACTTTCATAGCTTATTTTCTTTACTAGTCATGCCTAGTTTATCTTGTTATTACATAATACTTTCTTCTTGCTTATCACACTTATCTTAAGTTATTTTGAACCCTAGCTTTTACCTTTTGCAAACCCCCAACATGAAAGAACCACAACTTAGGAACCAACATGAGTCATCATTCATCTAGTGTTAATGGTGAGGGTACTAGTCATAAGGACCCTCTATCTAGAATCTTAGATGAGTTGAGTTTCTTCAAGTTATGGAAAGAAAAACTAGAAAGGAAAGAAAAAGGGAAAGAGAGGGTAGAAATAAATCAAGGTGAGAGGGAACAAATAAGGGAAGAAGAAAGAAGGACAATACTAAAAGAATTAAGAAAAGAAAAACATACATCCTATAGTAGTCATGACCCTTGCAAGAGCCTAAGTGAAGAACTTCGTGACTATTATGAACGTACACAAAATTGTGTGCCTCAAATGAGGTCTGAACTTTGAAGTGTAATTTTCAAATGATCAAAGTTGAAAAAATGCACACACATGACCTCTATTTATAGCCTAAGTGTCACACAAAATTGGAGGGAAATTTGAATTTCTATTCAAATTTCACTTGAATTTGAAATTGAATTTGTGGAGCCAAATTGTGAATCCAAAATTTTACTAATTATGATTAGTGAATTTTAGATATGGTTCAGCCCACTAATCCAAGATTATTTCCAAGATTCTCCCCTAAGTGTGCTTAGGTGTCATGAGACATGTAAAGCATGAAGGACATGCACAAAGTGTGACTATATGATGTGGCAATGGAGTGTAGCAAGCAAATGCTCAGCCATGCGAGGTGAGCCAAACTCTGCCATGGTATTGAATACAAAAAGATGCAGAGAAGACAAAGTTGTAAAAAATATGCAGCAAAATACTTGGGTACGGTGGCGAGCTATCACGGTGGTTGTAGAGGGAGATAGAGTCGCAAAGATGAAGCTTAGACGGAGAAGAAGAGAGTGCGAGGAAAATAGGGCTCGCGTTCTAATATTTTTAAATGTATCTTCAACATTGGTTTTCAATACAAAACCGATGTTAACCAAGTGATGTAAATGTTAACATCGGTTTTATTGAAAAAACCGATGTTAACTTATCAAACGTTAACATCGGTTTTTCCTAAAACTGATGTTAACGAACTTATGTTAACATCAATTTTTTAAAAACTGATGTTAACGAAGTCAAGTTAACATCGATTTTTCAAAAACCGATGACCGATGTCAACTAATATACATTATTTACAATTATGCCATTGATGTTAATCTGACGATGTTAAATCTACATTTTCTAATAGTGCATCCAATGCATTACATAGTACCCGCACTCATTGCTTCCTTTTTTCTTATTACACTAAATTGAATAGGATATTTAGATATTCAACGTTAACTAAAAATTAGTGTACAGGGCAATAAAATTTAATTTTTTAAGGCATCAAACATTGTTTAAATGACTTACTTTAACTATAATCCATCTAGTAGCAACCTTGGATTTACTTCCTTGACTATCCTTGAATCCCTTCAAAGCATTGATTAAGAGAAACATGCATGTGCATTGTACAATTAAAATACTGATGTCAAATTGTAATCATAATGTAGATGTATTTTAAAATTCAACTGACCTGTTAATAATTCCTTTTCAAGTAGTTGTCAGGCCTATTGTGCAAGGAACAAAACCAGATGACAACATTGTCCTTAGGCAAAATAACGGCCATTTTCCAATGTGCATTGCATTGGAGAATATTAAGTTATTATAAAGCATACATGATTTAAATTGATTTGTTCAGTTTAACTTACCCATTCAAGTAGGCTCCTAGGTACACATCTCTCTGTGAATTCTGCATCCATTTCTTAATATAATCTTTTGATTCAAATTGTAATTGCCCAAATTTTTTTATGGACTATGGCTCGAGGAATCCATACACATCGTCATTCCCCGCTCACATACTTGTCTTAATCATATGCTTATTGTTGTTAAAATAAAGTAAATTATGTATGAATTTAAATGAATCAGGTAGGTAATATACAATAATGTAAAGTGACTAACAGAATCCACAATTGTATAACAAAGATGCTCAGACATTGACCATGGTGTGCTATTTCAGAAAGATCTTCATGCTTTATGTACAATGGGAAGTTATCATTATACACCCCAAACACGATAGCATCCCACGACACCTGCAACGGCTTGAGGAAAAGCTGCGGGATGGTTAATGTCATTAGGTATATGGGATCGACATCAGGATCCGACCTATCTATAGGTTTCACTGGTTCCTCAGTTCCCTGTTTATCTTACACAGTTAATAAACATAAGCGAATGAGAGTGAAAACTTTATTTGTAACAACTTTTTAAATAATTCTTAAAAACAAAAACAATGAAATACATGTTCTGAAAAAGGCTTTTTACAAGATGTGTCGGCCAAGCAAGGAAGGTGTTAAGTGCCTCCCCCAGTAACTGAACCTCTTGAGTGGGTACATGAATGTGAGCATTAGCATCTCCAACTTCCTCAACACCAACCTTCACTTGATCATTTCCTAAAGGAACTGTCATACCCTAATTTCGTCCGGGGACACTAGCGGTCGGCTTTCGAACCTTGTTTGTTCCCTTCGGGACCCTCAAAACAAGCATTGTTGTGTAATCCATAAAGTTTCACAACATTCTGAAAGGAAAAGCAAGCATCGTTGCGTAATCCATAAAGTTTCGCAACATTTCAGAAGAAAAACACCCATCACCGTGGAACCTGTAAAGTTTCGGGAGGTTTCAGAAAGAAATCGGCAGAAAAACACAAAAGGGGGTGTATTTAGTAAAATTGGGGTGCAAATAGAAATTTTCAAATCTGGGCCCATCTAGAGGATTCTGGACCTTTTCTTTCTTCCTAGCTAAGCAACCAGCTCGCCTGGGTGGCAAGCACCTCCCTCCTTTTGTTGAAAAATGGCTTCTGGGGATTTCGTAATGCTTCCGTAAAATTCTTGTCACCCTAAATAAGAATATTTCACTTAATATGGGTGAGAAGGAAGAGAAAAAAGAATAAAATCAAGTGCTATATGCTTTCGTAAGGCTTATGTAACTTTTCCATGAATTACGAAAAAGGGGGGTGAACTAATCAAGATGGGGGTGTAAATAATAATTTTTAAATTTTCGAATCTAGGCTCTTCCAGAATATTTTGTAAGCTGGGTTGCTTAAGAAGGAAGCAACCTAGCTTGCCTGGGCGAGCTGGGCGGCAACCTCCTCCCCATTTTTCTATAAATAGGTCAGGGGGGCTGTTCCAAAGGGTCCATGACCCCTATGCTATGCATTTCAACTATTTTGGGTGAAAAAATGTGTTTCCGTGAAGAAAATCCAAGTCGAGGTGCTCTTGTAACGCTTCCAAGACGTTTCTGTGAGCAATTTTGTGAAGATTTTCCGTCGTTCTTCACTGTTCTTCGTAGGTCTGAGTTCCTCATCTCAATTGAGGAATACGTAGGAGCGAGGGAAACACCCTTGTCATCCACAAAAAGATAAAAAATACAAAAAGGCCTATAAAAAGCTAAAAACATAAAAAAAGGAAAATAAAAAAAATCGAAGACATGATATTGTACACTTGGTTAAAGGTTGTCGTCCCTTGTGACGAACGCGTGGGGTGCTAATACCTTCCCCGTGCGTAAAAACAACTCCCGAACCTTTCGCAATTAAAGTTCGTAGACTACATCTTTCTGGGTTTTCCATCGTTTTCCTCAAATAAACGTTGGTGGCGACTCCGCACGCCTTCCTCCCTTGGAAGATGTACCCGTGAGCCCTGCGTCGCCCTCTCGCCGAAGAGTAGGTTGCGACATATGGCGACTCCGCTGGGGACTGTTTTTAGAGAGTTAGGCCTATTAATCTTTTGTGCAAAAGTTGTGTTTTCTCTTTCATCGGTTTCCCTTTTCCTTTATGTTATTGTATAAACTTCTTCGATGCTATAAGCGTGTTTTAATGTATGCATGAGATAAATATGTATTCATTTGATGCACACAACACCAACACCTTTTTGCACACGCGGTGAGTTGAAAAGGGGCCCTATACCCGGGTCCGAGGGAACATATGGAGTGGAGGTGAATCTGTGGTCATGCTGGGTCTCCGACTTGCTTGATAACAGTGAACCTTCATCTAGAGTTTTTCTCTTTGATAACATATTGCTGCTGGTAGTCCCTACTGCCGCAATATGTTTTTCGAAGGGGATGATACCTCTAGAAACCATCAAGAGAGATATGACCACCTTGGGAATTATCACTAAAAGCCTATTAGTTTCTCCCGTTTAGGTCCCTAAAATAGGGGCACGAAGCGAACACGCTGCGTGCCTTTTAAACACTGCCATGCATATAACCTAAATGTCATGTACGCCTTTGCTGTATGATTATTAGAGGATATTGCCATGCTGTGTACATTCCCTGTTGCGCTTGCACGCATCTGCATCATGCCATCACGCATACGTTGTATGCTTGTCTCATCTTTTGTCACGGGAAGCCGGATGGTTCATATCACCTTCTTAACTGCACAAATGGGGCATTGCGCCCTCGAATGCGCAAGTAAAAAGAGATGATTTTTTGGGCTCTCGTGTCCGTAAATGCATTCATATCATGCATCGCATAAGCATCTCTTCATGGCATCGTAATGGACGTATCGTTCCTGCATTTGTGACTTATCATTTCATGCATTTCATTTTGCATAAGACATTTCATCACCATGTATCTGCATCTAACATGCTTTTTGCATACCTTTTATTTTCATGTTTACTCATGCATGATCCTTGCATTTTCCTCTGCAAAACAAAAACAAAAAAAGGAAGTGTGAAAATTCACACTGCATACTTAGTTGCATGTGTTAGGTACCATGAGCCAACCATGTCTAAAAAAAAACAACAAAACAAAATGATTGAGCATGATACCTAATGTGTGGTTAACTAGGAAATGATGTTTCTGCAGGCATCTCAATCTCGTAATTCCATTTTCCAAGCATAGCATACGTATTCCCATGTCTTTCATCTCTATGAAATGTTATCAAAGTATTGGCGATCAAAATTGACATTCCTTGGGTTATGGGGTTGAACCAAGCTCATGCTTTTGCTAAAAGGTTCATCGACTCAAGTTAAAGTATGGAAGTAACCATCTTGCAAAAAAATTGGGGCAAAAGATGAATCAAGTTACATCGCTGCTTCGTCTACTGCCAAACACATTTAGGACTGTTGATGTCCTTATTACTCCCATTTTCACCTTGACAAAGATGTCATGGACCATGTTGAAAATCTAAATTGATTCAACCCCATGTCCTGCATAAAAATTTGCAATACTTCAATTGTGCCTCATTCGCATACATCCATGCTTTTCATTGGTTGCATTGCTCATTGCATTCTTTCCTTGAAAAAAAAACGAACTTAATCATTGTTATCAAAAGGAAATAACACACTTTACGGCACCCTTACCGAACCGGTGCTAGAGCTAGAGTAATGGGTGAAGTAGAGGAGGTGCAAGAGCAAATGAAGGCCAACACTGAGGCCTTGAAAGAGCAAATGGCCACAATAATGGAGGCCATGATGAGCATAAAGGAGATAATGGAGGTCAATGCGGTTGCAATAGCCGCTACTAGCACCATTGCTGAGGTGGACTTGACCCCTCCATATGGCCTCAACTAAATAAATCATCCAACCCCAGATATGGTAGGTCTGGAAGGCAAAGAGTTGGGAGGTATGGGCGGCCTTCATTTAGTGCGAAAAACAAACATGCCTTCTCACCATATGGCTTGCCTCCCAACTATACACCACCCAATGTGGCATACACTCCCAGTGAGGATGTTAATAACTCTGAACCCATACTCATTGAAAGCTGACAACCTCAAACTGATCATGCACATGTCTCTCAAACCATTGGGGAGACACATGAAATTCCCCACCACAATCTAGCCGACTTCGAGCCTTGCCTCGGATATGCCACTAAAGGGCAAGCAGTTGGTGGTATACCCCTGCAAAACACTTTGGAGGGGCCTTAATTTCGCCCCCAACCACAACCCTTCTATGGAAAAATGGTGGGTTGCACACCTTCAAGCTTTGCGGATTTGGTCTTCGCCGACGAAAGTATCAAAGTGGGTCTGGAAAAAGGCAAATCTGATCATCCTGCTTTGATGAATGCAAAAACTGGGGCAAATGAAGAGGATGAGAATGAGGGAGAAACCCTTGCTATGACTACCATTCCTACACAGTCAAATTTCCCATGAGCCCAACAATGTCATTACTCAACCAATAACAGTCCCTCTCACCCAGTCATCCACAAAGGCTATCCCAAAATCATCCACAAAGTTTGTTGGCCGCACATCCAATGCCAAGCGCAAACCAAAACACCAACCAAGAAATGAATTTGGCAGCGAAAAAGTCTGTAGAATTCACCCCAATTCCAGTGTCCTATGCTGAATTGCTCCCATATCTACTCGATAATTCAATGGTTGCCATAACCCCAGCCAAGGTTCCTCAACCTCCATTTTTCCGAGAATACGACTCGAACGCAACATGTGCTTATCATAGAGGGGCCCTGGGGCATTCCATTGAGCATTGTAGGACCCTGAAGCATAAGGTGCAAGGTCTAATTGATGCGGGCTGGCTGAAATTTGAGGAGAATCGCTTGTGAATCCCGACATTGACAAGAGATGCCACACATGGGGCAATTTGAAGGTTGTTACAAGAGATCTCTAATGACTCATTAGGATTTTCAAGCTTATGCCATTATTGTGAACCACAGTTACAATGCTAAATAATATGGATAAATTTGACATCCTTGTCTCTCTCATCCTCTCACAATTACATCTTTGCAAATTCAACTTCCATCAGAATGTGAGTGTAAGCCATTGGTTTGTTTGCTCAAGCAACCTGTGCTCCTGAGTTTTTGACTTCCAAGACTGTTCAATCAGAGATTACTCATCCTGCACGTTGGTGGGGGTGCCGTAAAATGATGAGTAAAGTTCAAAGCAATAAGTTTCTGAATAAGAAAAGAAGAAAAAAAGCATTTGATTGACTGTGTTTTCAAGTAAAAATATAGACATTCATGTGACCTCATTTCATCATTCCTAAAAGTGTCTTTTTGAGAGAGAAGTGAGTTATCAAGAATAGGAGTCATTTGACTTAATCCGTCAACTGAAAAATCCTTCAACTATTTCTTGTCCTTGGAAATCCTTTTTGAGAATCAACCGCTTCTTTCATTCTTCCTTCCTACAAGGTTGTGAAAACAAAACAACGATGGATACCTCAGAGCCCTACACTGGGGCAATGAAAGGCACATGAGCCTCAGGAAAACTTAGGGGAAGATCAAAAGTTCTCACCCGTCGATGTTTTTAAATAAAAAAGGGGGGGACAAACCCTTGGATTTTAATGGATTGATTAAACGTCAAACGGCTCCATTGTCGTCACTCCAAAATGGTCAAGTGACTAAATCAAACAGAACATACACTCTGAGGGAGTTCTCGGAGAGATTTGCAAAAGATAGGATAAGGTTACATGAATTATCGCCTTCAGAGGGCTGCACGTCCTCGCCTTTCGAGGGCTGCACGTCCTCGCCTTTCAAGGGCTACATGTCCTCACCATCAGAGGACTACACGTCCTCCAAAGGGCTGCACACCCTAGCCTTCGGAGGGCTTCACGTCCTCGCCTTTAGGGGGCTGCACGTCCTCGCCTTCCAAGGGCTGCACGCCCTCGCCTTCATAGGGCTACGCGTCCTCACCTTTCGAGCGCTACACGTTCTCGCCTTCAGAGGACTACACGTCCTCGCCTTCAGAGGGCTACACGCCCAAACCTTCAGAGGGCTACATGCCCTCGCCTTTAGAGGACTACATGTCGTCGCCTTCAGAGGGCTACACGCCCTCGCCTTCAGAGGGCTACATGCCCTCGCCTTCAAAGGACTGCACGTCCTCCCTTTTAGAGGACTACACGTCCTCACCTTCAGAGGGCTACACACCCTCGCCTTCAGAGGACTGCACGCCCTTACCATCAGAGGGCTACACACCCTCGCCTTCAGAGGGCTGCACGCCCTCACCTTCAGAGGGCTACATGCCCTCGCCTTTAGAGGAGTACACGTCCTCACCTTCATAGGACTACATGTCTTCCCCTTCAGAGGGCCGCATGTCCTCGCCTTCGTTGGGATACACACCCTTGCCTTCAAAGCACTACACGCCCTCGCCTTCAGAGGGCTGCACATCCTTGCTTTCAGAGGGCTCCACATCTATGCCTTCTGAGAACTCAAGGTGCTCTGCCCTTAATGCTTAATCGAGGCTTGCGCTCCCGGGTGAGGGGCTAGTAGTTTGCTTTTATTAGTTCTTGGGCCACCCCCTGATATTGGAGGGTGACTAAGTGTGCAAGCGCAACCAGAGGATGGGGCAGGTCTCTGGCTTTGATGAGGAGACTATCGCACAATTACTATGCATACTGGGGCAAGATTTCACCCAGCCGCTGCAAGGAGACGAGTGTGGATCGTGCGCACCAACATATGGATGATGTTGCTACTTATCAACCTTTTTCCCAGCGACCAGCACTCCGATCTCCCCCTACCGAAGTGTCAGCTGGTTTATGTAATCATGACATAGGTAAGTATGCACGTGGCTCAAATGGTCTCTAATGTCATCTACTATTTGCAGGGATCGCGCCCACAAGACAGCCAGTGGACCCGAAGAAGTCCAACAGGGCCCTGGGGTTCTAGCTCTAATTATGGGACTCTGTCAGTTCTACAGAGTGACCACCACTCCGATCTCCCCCTGCCAAAGTGTCAGCAGGTTTATGCCATCATGACATAGGTAAGTATGCACATGGCTCAACTAGTTTCTGATGCCATCTACTATTTGCAAGGATCGCGCCCGCAAGACACCCAGTGGACCCGAAGAAGTTCAACAAGGTCCTGGGGTTCTAGCTTTGATTATGGGCCTCTGTCGGTTTTACAGAGTGCCTGCCGCCCCCAACAAGGTCATCAGGCCCCCTATTAACCGGGCTTTCATCAAGAAGTATTGCGCCCCCAGGCAGGCGCAGGGCGAGGCACCACGGTAGCCTGGGGACGGCCAGCAGCTAGCGGCATATGCATCGCCACCACCTCCAGAATCCACCTCAGCTCATCTACAAAGGCTAGAGCATTGCCTACGATACATGGCCGACCAGCAGGCACCCAACCATCGATACAGGTACGAGCAGGTACTGGGCCCGTGATCAACAAATCACCATCCCGCGTTCGGCTCAAGACGTTAAAGAAGCGCTACTAGGAGGCAACCTAGTACCTTTTAAATTTCCGTTTGTTATTTTGTGCACCTATGTTTCTTAAGCCACGGTTGAACATGCCTAGTTGCTCATAATCCTAGGGACCTAAATAAACAAGCACAAACTGAGAAGGCAGTAATACCTCGCAAAATATATATATATGTATATGTTTAGGTAGCAAAAATGCTTTGAATACGTATGTATATGTTTAGGTAGCAAAAACAAAATAAAAAATAAAATTGGTTAACTAAAAAGCCAACATGCTTTCGAAAAGAAATAGACTCCAGCTTTTCGTTGGGAAGAGTCACCAATCAAAACACAAGGGTTTTTGAGAAAAAAAATGTGTCTACAACCTAAAGGGTGAATGTTGTGGAATTTTTCGAACACCCAAAATGGACTCGGACGATTGCATAAATTGATAAAAGAGCATGTTTTGGAAACACTAGGTTGACTTAAATAGGGAAAATGAATCCTGAGCCCTAGTGTCACACAACCCTAAAACTTGATGCTTGAGTGTCTGCATAGGTGCATGCATGACTAGCTTTGCATAAGTTTCTAAATCATCATTGTTGCATGAGTGTCATGGAAATAATGTGGGACATTCCTCTGCAAGCCTTTTGAGCTAAGACCTCAAATCGCCATGAACCTTGACCCAGGATGAGAATTTCCATCGTTGCCCTCAGAGAAAGGAACAGTGGGGTCTCCCAAGAAAGAAGAGTCACTCACTGTTGAGCTGCTAACATGCATAAAAAAGACAAAAACAAAAGAAAGTTCCCAATCAAAGATCGGCAAAAAACAAAAGAAAAGAAAAAAAAGTTCCCAATCAAAGATCAGAAGAAAACAAAAGAAAAAGAAAGTTCCCGATCAAAGATCAGAAGAAAACAAAAAGGAATTCTACAGAAAGGTCTTCAGACTAGACAGTATGAGAACAAACATACAAAGTTGTCACGAGCAAGAAAGAAAAGAAAGAAAACCACGATTGGAAGTGGTCCTCTCCCTTTGATTACTGATCGAGGCCGTACCCGAATCAAATAAACATTGAAAATGCAGTATCTAGGAATTGATCCTAGGTCGTCTCCCAGCGAGCAATGATCAACCAAACGTTCATAACATATGTTAATCAAACAGTAACGAAGTAGGGGGATTTGTTTGTTTTTGTAATTTAAACAGCAAGTAACTTGAATTAAATAAATAACAGAACTAAAACGTGATGTTTCCCCTTGATTCTAAAGCAAGTCTCTTATCCTAGGTTACGAGAATTTATCCCTAATCAGTTCAACCACTTAATCCAACCCGAAATTAATTTACTCAGCGAAAATTAACCTAAGGTTGTCATTATGTGATTAAGCAACACATACACCAATTAATCCCTCTCACATGTCCATTAAGCATGAATGAAAATGATCATTAAGCATGAACGTAAATTAAGCACAGAGACAATTAATCAAGCATTAAGCATGCATGGATTAATAGCAACAAATACAGAGCAATTGGTGAAGAGGAAAAACTGATCATAATTCAATAGTAATAACAGAACCTCAAAGAGAGTTGTGCTTGATCCTCAAGAGAAAACAACATTGGAGACTCAGCCTTCCATTAATCAGCAGAAACGAAAACGAATTCAAAGGCAGAAGCAGAAAATGAAATTGCAATTTGAAGCAGAAAATGAAATTTTATTGCTACGTGAACAGTGCGCGTGAACTAACACGAAACTAGAAATGCAAAACCCCAAAATTTTTCTCCTATGTCAATAGTCTACTTCTACTAAAACCCTGGTGCTGTTATAAAGGTCCTCAGCCCCAAAGCTTACAAATCTCTTTTAAGGCCAAGCCCAAAAACGAAATAAAATAAAATTGGATAAAATAAAATTGTCTACTCTCTTCAATTCCAAGCCAGTTCAGCCCAATTCCGGATCCAAGCCCAATTGCTTATAATTCTCCTGAAATTAAATTAAAAACACAAAATTAGTCAAGTAGGCCCAAATGATAAAACTGCATAATTAATTTGACAATTAAGGCTAATCAGTAATTAAAATGGTGACAAAAAGGGTTAAGAAATAGGAGAAAATAATGACACATCAAATTTCCCCACACTTAGCCTTTTTCACTCCTAGGCAAAATAAAAAAGCAGAGCAAGGAACAAATCCAGAGACATTAAAGAGAGACAATCAAACACAAAAACATTTATATATTTCTCAATTAATCCCAAGGAATGAAAGGAATGGGCAACATCCAACACGTAAAGAGTTAAAGAATCAAGACAGTCATGAAAATCATCCAAGCACCTCAAACATGGCAAGGTAGTCAATCAACTCAAGAATTGAATGAAAAGTGATAAAGCCTCAAGATATGCACTCTATCTCTCAAGTGTCTAGGCTACTGTTTACTCTCAGAGCACCCATGAAAACAAAAACCACATAGACTTGGAAAAAATCTAAAATTGACAACCAAACTCGACAAACATATACACATGAGGATCAAAAGGTCTTTTAAGGTTGTAATGGGCCAAGGATAAGGTAGAGGAAAGTATGGGATAAGTAGCTAAAACCCAAAGGAGTAGAGGAGCAATGGGGAATAAGTGGGAACAAAGAAAAAGTAGTAAACCCCAAAACCAAAATTAAAAATTAAGCATAAAAAGTAAACCCAAAACAAAATCAACCAAGTCCTCAAACCAAAATCCTATTTATTCAACTTCATTCTTTTTCTGTTTTGCACTCTTTTTTTTCGAATTTTTTTAGAACAACAAACGAAAATTTAAAAGCATTTTGAATATTTGAAAAATAAAGCAACAATTAGGAAATATATGTATATACATCAAGCATGGCCAAAATACATCATCAAGCATGGCCAACAAAAACATATCATCCAGTGAAACATACCCCCCCACACTTATTCCTAAAAGAATTCCAAAGCTCTAAAATTCCTTAAGGGTAGGGTGAGATCATGGTTTTTCACTTAAGGCTTGTAATGAGCTTCAAAACAAAGAAAGGGGACATAGGCTCAAAGGGGCTATCAAAGGAATTAATTCAAGGTAGGCTCATTTGGCTAGAGACTTATAAGAACAAAATGCCTAAATCATCTCCCAACATGCATGTGAAGCAAGAAGTATCAACAAGAGTCAAGCCAAGGCTATTGTGCAAGCAATCAATGGGGCAAAACACACCGAATAAAATAGATGATGATGGCTCAAAATCTCACCAAGGGTAAATCTATCACTTTCAATTCGACCTTTCAAAACTAACTTGACATGCAGAGAAAAACAAGGATTTCAATTCACAAAATGCCAAGAAACTTCTATTTCAAAAAACAATTACCCATTACCGGTACATAACCCAAAATTCAAAGAGAAACATGCAATGTTGTACACAAAACATAAATCCAAAATAACAGAATTAACCTAGAAAACCCCAAATAAAAACAAAATAACCTAGAAAACCCCAAATAAAGAACAATCTCCCCCCCCACACTTAAACAACACATTGTCCTCAATGTAGCACAATCATAGGATCAAGAGCAATCAAAATAATTAACAATTTTGGACAAGTGCAATAAAAGTAAAGAAGGAGACAAAAAAAGAAAACTCCCTAAGTCATGGCGGAAGAGAAGTAGGGTGAAGTAAGGAGGTCTCCTCCACCACTACATCCACATAGGAGGGATTTGTGAGGAATGGTTTCAGCCAGTGTCCATTGACCTTGAAGCTCTTATCTGTGGATTCACTTTTGATCTCAACTATACCATAAGGAAAAGCATTAGTCACCACAAAAGGACCAATCCACTTTGACCTCAACTTACCACTCATGAGTCCGCGCCTAGAGTTAGACAATAAAACTTTCTGTCCAACCACGAAGTCCTTCTTAGCTATCAAACTATCATGGAACTTCTTGGTCTTCTCCTCGTAGAATTTGGAATTCTCATAGGCTTCTAAATGGATCTCATCTAGCTCACTTAGTTGCAACTTCCTTTCCTCTCCAGCCTGATCAATAGAGAAGTTGCAGGTCTTTACAACCCAGTAGGCTTTGTGCTCTATCTCTACAGGAAGATGACATGCCAAGCCAAAGACAACAAGATAAGGAGACATTCCTATGGGTGCTTTGTAGGCAGTCCTATGCACCCAAAGAGCATCATCCTGCCTGGTGCTCCAATCCTTTTTGTTCGGCTGCACAATCTTCTCCAAGATCCTTTTTATCTCCCTGTTTGAAATCTCAGCCTGCCCATTAGTTTGGGGGTGGTAAGGTGTGGAAATTTTGTGCACGACCCCATACTTTTTGAGCAAGGCATACATGGATCTATTACAAAAATGGGTGCCTTGATCACTAACAATGGCTCTAGGGACTCCAAACCTGCAAAACAGATTAGATATAACAAAATCCACAACAACCTTAGCACCGTTAGTTCTGGTGGGTTTGGCTTCCACCCATTTTGAAACATAATCAACAACAAGGAGAATATAAACAAAACCAAAAGAGACAGGGAAAGGCCCCATAAAGTCTATACCCCAGACATCAAACACCTCACATAACAACATGTGTTGTTGAGGCATTTGCTGTCTCCGTGAAAGTAAGCCGCCAGCTCTCTGACAAGGCTCACAAGTGCTACAGATTCTCCACACATCCTTGAAGATGGTGGGCCAATAGAAACCGCAGTCAAGCACCTTGCGAGTTGTCCTCTGTATGCCAAGATGGCCACCTGGTGCGAAAGAATGACAAAATTGCAGGACTGAGTCAATCTCATGGTCTGGAATGCATCTCCTAATAACCTGGTCACTGCACAATTTCCACAAATAGGGGTCATCCCAAATATAATGCTTAGCATCGCTCTTAATTTTATCAGTTTGAGCTTTAGATGCTAAGGGAGGAAAAATAGAAGCAACCAAATAATTCACAATATTAGTAAACCATGGAGTGGGGAAGGAATCAGAAATATTATACAGAATGTACAAATGGTCATCCGAAAAATCATCCTAAATGGGTGAGTCCTCAGACGTCCGCTCAATCCTACTCAAGCGTTCAGCTATGAGGTTTTGTGCACTGCTCCAATCAAGGAACTCCAAATCAAACTCTTGGAGCCAAAGCATCCACCTGATCAATCTAGGCTTTGATTCAGCCTTCTTCAATAGGTACTTCAGAGCTGCATGGTCAGTATAAACAATAACACAAGTACCAAGTAAATATGAACAAAATTTCTCAAGAGCAAAAACTATTGCTAATAGCTGCTTCTCTGTGGTAGTGTAATTTTCTTGAGCAGCGTCCAAAGTTCTGGAAACGTAGTAGATCACTCGAGGCGGCTTATCAATCTTTTGAGCAAGGACATCCCCCAATGTGTAATTGGATGCATCGCACATTAGCTCAAATAGGGCTGTCCAATTGGGTGCCTGAATGATAGGGGTGGTAGTCACCGCACGCTTGAGGCAATCAAAAGCCTCTTTGCACCGGTCATCAAAATCAAACTCCACCTCCTTTTGCAGTAGATTGGATACTGGAAGGGCCACTTTGCTAAAATCCTTGATAAAGTGCCTATAAAACCCTGCATGATCAAGAATAGAACAAACCTCTCGCACGCAAGAGGGGTGAGGCAATTGTGATATAACAACTATTTTTGCAGGGTCTACCTCTATGCCCCTACTGGAAATGATATGCCCTAAAACTATACCTTGTTCTACCATGAAGTGACATTTTTCAAAATTCACCACAAGGTTAGTTTCAATGCATCTATTAAGAACTCTATCCAGACTATCCAAACATGCATCAAAAGAGGATCCATAAATAGTAAAATCATCCATAAACACCTCTATGCAATTCTTTAAAAAATCACTGAAAATGCTAAGCATACTCCGCTGGAAGGTACCAGGGGTGTTGTATAGGCCAAAGGGCATCCTCCTATAGGCAAAAGTGCCAAAGGGACAGGTGAATGTGGTCTTTTCTTGATCCTTAGGAGCAATATGAATTTGTAAATAACCAGAAAAACCATCAAGAAAACAGTAATGAGACTTACCTACCAAGCGCTCAAGCATTTGATCAATGAATGGCAGGGGAAAATGATCTTTTCTAATTACCTGGTTCAGCCTCCTATAATCAATGCAGACTCGCCAGCTGTTCTGCACTCTTGTGGGGATAAGCTCATCCCTTTCATTCTTAATCATTGTGAGGCCTGTCTTCTTAGGAACCACTTGGACTGGACTTATCCACTGGCTGTCAGAAATGGGGTAGATGATTCCAGCTTGTAAGAGCTTGGTCACTTCCTTTTTCACCACATCTAGAATGACGGGGTTGAGTCGCCGTTGTGGTTGCCTCACTAGCTTAGCTCTGTCCTCTAAAAGTATCCTATGTATGCAGGTAGATGGGCTAATACCAGGAATGTTTGCTAAAGTCCATCCAATGGCTTTCTTGTGCTTCTTGAGAACTACCAACAACTTCTCCTCTTGCTCAGCAGCAAGGGAGGCAGAGATGATCACAGGAAATTTTTCCTTGTCCTCCAAGTAAGCATATTTGAGGTTTGCTGGTAAGGGCTTCAACTCTGGTGTGGGTGGTGGCTGAACAGTGGGAGGAACCAGGGTAGGAGAAGAAGAAGGTTCCTCAGCCTGCATCTCATAAAGCAAGTCAAAAGTGTATGTACTTCCTGCAACATGGTTAGTGCATTCTGACTCTAAAAAATCAACATCAAGAGGTACAACACCCAAAAAATCAGAACCAGACTCAAATTCAAATTCACTCTCAGCATAAAAATCAGATACAGGATCAAATTCAAACTCAGATTCAGATTCAATGCATAAGGAATGACATGTATGCAGATCAGATAAAAATGGATGTTTCCTGCCATAAAGAGAATCAAAATCAAACATATAATCATCAACAATCTAATCAATTATCTCAGCACGAAAAATAGAATGATCCTCAGATGGATGTTTCATGGCATCAAGAATGTTAAAATGAACAACAATATCACCAAATTCCATAGACAATGTGCCAGCATAAACATCTATCTTGGTTCGGGTTGTTTTCATAAATGGCCTGCCTAAAATAATTGGAATTGAACCATAGAAAAATTCCTCTTCCATATCAAGAACATAAAAATCAGCAGGAAAAATAAGTTCACCAACTCGAACTAGCACATCCTCTATGAAATTTGCGGGGTAAACAACACTTATATTTGCCAAATGAATCACCACATCTGTAGATTGCAAAGGTCCAACAGATAAAGAATTGAAAATGGACAGAGGCATGACACTAATTGGTGCTCCTAGATCTAGCATGGCATTCTCAAATTTGTTGTTCCCAATAATGCAAGGTATACAGAAAGTACCTGGGTCCTTACATTTCTCAGGAATGTGAGGAACAGATTTACCTATCAATGCTGACACATTTATGCCCATGCTAATCCTTCCATTGCCTTTGAGCTTCCTTTTGTGGGTGCACGGCTCCTTTAGAAACTTGGCATATCTTGGAATTTGCTTGATGGCATCTAGCAGAGGTATGTTCACCTCTACTTTCCTGAAGGTCTCCAAGATCTCCTTATCCACTTCTTCCATCTTTTTGTTTGGAATTGCTCTAGGTGGAAATGGAAGAGGGATAGGAGGCTACTGCAAGTCAGAATTACTAGAAGAAGGTCCACCTGCATGAAAATTTTTGTTAGCTCCCTCATGATCAGGAAGCTTTCTCTTTTGTGCAACTATCTCATCCTCTTTTTTAGGTGTAGAATGAAGCTTGACAGGTTCAGGTGCAGGTGCTGCTACTGGTGGAGGCACTTGAATTTGCTTGCCAGACCTCAAGGTGATGGAACTCACATTTTTCGGATTCTGCACAATTTGTGAAGGCAATTTGTCAGAATTTTGGGATTGAGCTTGGTTCAACTGAGTAGCCATTTGCCCATCTGATTCGTCAGAATCTAAATGGAGGCACTTGTCTCATGCTGAAATTGCATATTCTGGATGGTCATTTGCCTCACTAACTCTTCTAAGGAAGGTTGAGGAAGGGCCTTAGTTGCTTGTTGTCTTTGTTGTTGTTGTTGTTGCTGCTGCATTGGAGGAGGAAAATATGGCCTGCTTGGACCACAAGCATTCTAGAAATGAGGGACATGTTGTTGTTGTTGTGAAGGACTTGCCCATCTCAAATTTGGATGATTCCTCCAACCTGGATTGTATCTGTTGCTTGAAAGGTCATAATTATTCTGTTGTTGTTGCTTTTGCTGCTGAGGGGGTCTATTATAAATGTTTGCAGCATAAGCTTCAGGTTGCTCATTGACTCTAGATTGCTGCAAAGAAGATCTGTAGAAGAACATAGACCCCAGACTCTTGCAACAGGTGCAGATGCAGATTTCTGATTCATGGCAAGCTGAGTTACTAGGTTGACCAAGGCATTAAGTTTTCCCTCAAGCTTTTTATTTTCAGCAAATGAAGATGAATCCGTGGCCACCTCATGGACTCCTCTAAGGACAATAGCATCATTTCTTGCACTGAATTTTTGGGAGTTGGAAGCCATTTTCTCAATCAAATTCCTAGCCTCAGCAGGAGTCATATCACCAAGGGCTCCACCACTGGTAGCATCAATCATACTCCTCACCATGTTGCTAAGTCCCTTATAGAAATATTACAGAAGGAGTTGCTCAGAAATCTGGTGGTGAGGACAGCTTGCACACAATTTCTTGAATCTTTTCCAATACTCATACAAGCTCTCTCCACTAAGTTGCCTGATGCCTGAAATGTCTTTTTTGATGGCAGTGGTCCTAGATGCAGGGAATAATTTCTCCAAGAACACCCTCTTAAGGTCATCCCAACTAGAAATGGACCTGGGAGCAAGGTAGAAAAGCCTTTAGAAAGATATGATCTTACTGGACATCAGGGGGTTTCATGGTAGAACAGATCAATATGAACTCCTTAAGATGCTAATGAGGATCTTCACCTGCAAGATCATGAAATTTGGGCAGCAAATGTATTAGTCCAGTCTTGAGAACATATGGAACATCCTCATCAGGATATTGAATGCACAAGCTTTCATTAGTGAAATCAGGTGCAACCATCTCCCTAAGAGTCCTCTCACGAGGTGGAGGTTGAGTCATGTTCTCAATATGAAAATTAATAGTCGAATGCTCAAAATCAAAATATTTAGAATCACCAGCAACAAAATACTCAAATGCTAAAAATGCTAAAAATGCTCAGAATGATCAGGATGCACACTATGCCTAACTAATCTATGAAAGGTTCTATCTATTTCAAGATCAAAGGGTTATAAATCACCTAGATTGCCCCTAGTCATGCACTATATGCAGCAAATCATGTATCTCTCAAATAAGAACTACAAAGGGGGTAAAACTACAACTATAGTCAAACGATATCCAAATGAGCTGAAAATTTGTGAGCAACACCCTAAAATCATGAAAAGATAGCACAAAAAATTTCAGAAAAATTCAAAGTCTAACTATGAAAACTACCTAAGAAAAGTTTAGAAAAATAGGACAATAATACTTGAAAAATAAAAAAAAAACTTAGTAAACGACTGATTTTTCGAGTTTGGGAAACCCTAACCGGCTAAAGCCGGTTGCCACAGCATGGGAAATTTTTTTTTCAACCCCAAATGCATATATAATAATAGTCATTCTGATACCCGGAGCAAAAGTTATGGCCAATTTAAGTTTTGCTAAGAACAAGTCCCCAAATTTTTTGTCTCTCTCAAATTCAGCCACACCAAGTGCTCTTGGTATTTTTCACACAAAATATGGATCAAAATAAACTACCACACAAAAAATCAGCCAAAAACAACAACTCTAACTATCAAAACAAAAATCGCCAATTAAATTGCAAAATCAGTTGCTAATCACTATTCACAGCATTACACAAAATTGAAATAGGGAAGCGATAAACAGGGGACGCGACTGAAATGCAAAACAGAACACTACACAAAACAAAACAACACACACTCACAACCTAAACGACAGAGCTACACACAAGACAACTAAACACTATTATGAACCTTTGGACCACTACTCCCCGGCAATGGCGCCAAATTTGATCGAGGTCGTACCCGAATCAAATAAACATTGAAAATGCAGTATCTAGGAAGTGATCCTAGGTCATCTCCCAGTGAGCAATGATCAACAAAACATTCATAACATGTGTTAATCAAACAGTAACGAAGTAGGGGGGTTTGTTTGTTTTTGTAATTTAAACAGCAAGTAACTTGAATTAAAGAAATAACAGAACTAAAACGTGATGTTTCCCCTTGATTCAAAAGCAAGTCTCTTATCCTAGGTTACGACAATTTATCCCTAATCAGTTCAACCACTTAATCCAACCCAAAATTAATTTACTAAGTGAAAATTAACCTAAGGCTGTCATTATGTGATTAAGCAACATATACACCAATTAATCCCTCTCACATGTCCATTAAGCATGAACGAAACTGATCATTAAGCATGAACGTAAATTAAGCACAAAGACAATTAATCAAGCATTTAGCATGCATGGATTAATAGGAACAAATACAGAAGCAATTGGTGAAGAGGAAAAACTGATCAGAATTCAATAGTAATAACAGAACCTCAAAGAGAGTTGTGCTTGATCCTCAAAAGAAAACAACACTAGAGACTCAGCCATTCATTAATCAGCAGAAACGAAAACGAATTCAAAGGCAGAAGCAGAAAACGAAATTGCAATTTGAAGCAGAAAACAGAATTTTATTGCTACGTGAACAGTGCGCGTGAACATTAACACAAAACTAGAAATGCAAAACCCTAAAATTTTTCTCATGTCAACAGTCTGCTTCTACTGAAACCCTGTTGTTGTTATAAAGGTCCTCAGCCCCAAAGCTTACAAATCTCTTCTAAGTCCAAGCCCAAAAACAAAATAAAATAAAATTGGCCCAAATAAAATAAAATTGGATAAAATAAAATTGTCTGCTCTCTTGAAGTCCAAGCCGGTTCAGCCCAATTCCAGATCCAAGCCCAATTGCTTATAATTCTCTTGAAATTAAATTAAAAACACAAAATTAGTCAAGTAGGCCCAAATGATAAAATTGCATAATTAATTTAACAATTAAGGCTAATCAGTAATTAAAATGGTGACAAAAAGGGTTAAGAAATAGGAGAAAATAATGACACATCAATTACCAACCAAAATCTTGTGCGTCAACGACTTTTTTGCCCAGCACTAAACAAAAACAGAAAAGGAAAAGGCCAAAACACTCAAAGTCCTAGTGATCCATGATCACGCACGTTATCTCTGATTTGATAGGAAATGAGTTGCAAAGTCAAATCATGACATACCTATGGTTCGGAATTAGGATGAAACACTTGCCTGTGTGAGGTTTATACACTCTGAGTGATTTTCTTCTATTTTCAGTTGGACCTATTGTTTCCTCTAAATGGTAATTTAGAAATGAAACGCTAACATCGAAAATCTCATTTGTGGTTACGAGAAAATTTCATCAGCATACTCTCCTTCCCCAATAAACACATTGTTTTTCTCCAAAAATTATATGTTGCTCTGATCGGTTGGACGTTTTTTTTCTTTATTAAAGCATGTACGCATTTTAGTGAAAGAATACCGAGACAATTTTAGTCTCACATAGTTATCAAGAACTACGTAGGTCTGAGTTCCTCATGACAAATTGAGGATACGTAGGAGCAAAAGCCCCGCTTTTGTCGACCACCCCACCTTATGCTATCGTGACCTGTGATTCCGGTGGCATGCAGAGACACCCGATGTTTATCCGCACACACTTTTTGCTATCATGACCCAAGGGTCCGGTAGCATGCAGAGACCAACGTGGTCTTCTACACCTTTCCAGGAAATGTCAGCGTCTTCCGGCTGAGACTATGAAAAGTCTCGTTTCTACCGTCAGACTCAAGGGTTCGGTAGCATGCAGAGACCAACGTAGTCATCTGCACCTTTCATGGAGATGTCAGCGTCCTCTGGCCGAGACCACGAAAAAGTCTCTTTTCTACCTTCAGACTCAAGGGTCTGGTAGCACGCAGAGACCAACATGGTCATCTGCACCTTTCCTGGATATGTCAGCATCTTCCGACCGATACTACGAAAAAGTCTCGTTTGTACCGTCAGACTCAAGGGTCCGGTAGCATGCAGAGACCAACATGTTTATCTGCACCTTTCTCGGAGATGTCAGCATCTTCCGGCCGAGACTGCGAAAAAGTCTCGTTTCTACCGTCAGACTCAAGGGTCCGGTAGCACGCAGAGACCAACGTGGTCATCTGCACCTTTCCCAGAGATGTCAGCATCTTCCGGCCGAGACTGCAAAAAAGTCTTGTTTCTACGTCAGACTCAAGGGTCTGGTAGCATGTGGAGATACCTCATGGTTATCCGCATCTTCGTCAGCCAGAGGCGAACAAGTCCGATGATATCGGGATGATGATGGTCGTCCAGAGGCAAACAAGTCTCATTTCTAATCAATTTGAAGATTTTTGCAGGTTTTACCTTTGTCATCCAGAGACATTCAAGTCCGATGACGCGCAAGACTCTTCTCTGCTAAACAGAGACGATCAAGTACGATAGCATGTGGAAACGTCATGGCTATCCAGTTTTATCACTTTCAAGGCATTGAGGTTTTTACTGGTGCTCCTGATGCCTTTTCTATTCTTTCTGATTGAAAGCTTCCGCTGGTTGGGCTATTGATCGGTCGAGTTATGTTCCGCTAGAATGAAATTAGTGTCTAATCTTTACTTCCCTTTTATCTCCAATAAAAGACAAGTAAAGAGGGGCAACTATCATACCCTAATTTCATCCGGGGACACTTGCGGTCGGCTTTCAAACCTTGTTTGTTCCCTTCGAGACCCTCAAAACAAGCATTTTTGCGTAATCCGTAAAGTTTCGCAACATTCCAGAAGTCAAAACAAGCATTGTTGTGTTCCATAAAGTTTCGCAACATTCCAAAAGGAAAAGCAAGCATCATTGCGTAATCGATAAAGTTTCGCAATGTTTTGGAAGAAAAACACCTATCACCATGGAACCCGTAAAGTTTCGAGAGGTTTCGGAAAGAAATCGATAGAAAAACACGAAAGGGGTTGTATTTAGTAAAATGGGGGTGCAAATAGCAATTTTCAAATCTGGGCCTATCTAGAGGATTCTGGACCTTTTCTTTCTACCTGGCTAAGCAACCAACTCACCTGGGCGAGATAGGCGGCAAGCACCTCCCTCCTTTGTTGAAAAATGGCTTTCGGGGCTTTCGTAATGCTTCCATAAAATTCCTGAAACCCTAAATAAGCATTTTTCACTTAATATGGGTGAGAAGGAAGAGAAAAAAGAAGAAAATCGAGTCCTATATGCTTCTGTAAGGCTTCCATAACTTTTTCGTAAATTACGAAAAAGGGGGTGAACTTATGAAGTTGGGGGTGTAAATAGAAATTTTCAAATTTTCGAATCCAGGCCCTTCCAGAACATTTTGGAAGCTGGGTTTTTTAAGGAAGAAGTAACCTAGCTCACCTGGGCAAGCTAGGCGGGAACCTCCTCTCCATTTTTCTATAAATAGGCGAGGGGGGGGGGTGGCTGTTCCAAAGGGTCCCTGACCCCTATGCTATGCATTTAAGCTGTTTTGGGTGAAAAAATGTATTTTCGTGAAGAAAATCCAAGCTGAGGTGCTTCCGTAACGTTTCCGAGATGTTTCCATGAGTAATTTCGTGAAGATTTTTCGTCGTTCTTCACCGTTCTTCATACGTTCTTCGTTCTTCAACCGGTAAGTTTTCAAATCCGAGACTTTCAATTCATTTCTTGTTTTGTTGGCTTTCATCTTTATTTCTATCACTTTCAGTTTTCTTTTCTTCCATTTTTAATGAGCTTTAACCGATCGTTTAAGCTGTTATCTTGCCTAATAAATGATAAAATGAATTTCAACCGATCATTTGTGTTGTAATCTCGTTTAATAACTATTAAAGAAAAATCTAACAGATCGTTCACACTGTAACCTCGGTTAAACCAAAAAAGCAAAATAATAATAAAATAATCAAAATATCTTTGAAAAAAGTAATAATAAAATAATCAAAAAAATCAATCAGACATTTTTCTTTGAAAGTTTCCTTGAATGAATTGACTAATAATCAAAGTGAAACTAAGGCTAAAATCAACTCACAAATCAAGCTTTGTCCAAAAAAGTCACTTAAAACCGTTTTAAGGTCTGTCGCCTTAAATGGTCCTCTTTGATTTTATCAGTTAACATGGACCGTTCAAAAGCAACACATAACTTTACAGCTTTTGCAAGAACTACGTAGATCTGATTTCCTCATTGCAATTGAGGATACGTAGGAGCAAAAGCCCCGCTTTTGTCGACCACCCCAAGAGATCGTTAATGGTCCAACACCTTAACGTTTCTATCCTTTCAAACACCTAGAGATCGTTAATTGTCCAACACCTTAACGTTTCTCTCCTTTCAAAACCAAGAGATCGTTAATGGTCCAACGCCTTAACGTTTCTCTACTTTTCAAAAATCAAAAGATCGTTTAATGGTCCAACGCCTTAAATGACCTCTTGTTTGATTAAAATATATCTTGTGAAAAAAGATAAAAACAACTCCACCAACGTTTAGTTTTGAAAGAACTACGTAGGTCTGATTTCCTCATCGCAATTGAGGAATACGTAGAAGCAAGGGACACACCCTTGTCGACCACATAAAGATAAAAAATACAAAAAGGACCATAAAAAACTAAAATCGTAAAAAAGGGAAAATAAAACAAATCGAAGACATGATATTGCACACATGGTTAAAGGTTGTCGTCCCTTGTGACGGACGTGTGGGGTGCTAATATCTTCCCCGTGCATAAAAACAACTCCTGAACCTTTCGCAATTAAAGTTCATAGACTACACCTTTCCGATTTTTCTGACGTTTTCCTCAAATAAACGTTGGTTGCGCCTCCCTTGGAAGATGCACCCGTGAGCCCTGCGTCGCCCTCCTGTCGAAGGGTAGGTTGCGACAAGAATATTGGGGACGATCGTCCACCCCTCATAAACTCTTCCAAGAGCAACTAGACGGGGAGGATTGTCATCGACATACAACCTACATTTGTTCTTAGTCACTGTTTCTGGGTCCTACCTTGAGGGATCGATACAACTTTCCTTTGTGCCGACACAAGAAGCAGAAGGACCAACCTCAACCTTAGGAGGCAGTGCAAGTCCCTGCGATTGCATCTGGCTGAAGGAAAACATTAATTGTTGAGTCACTCTTTGTGTGATCCACTCCTCCAGCTGGTCTTGGATTTTGTGTGTCAACTGATCTAGGTCTTCAGGAGCCATGGATGAAGAAGTGTAGGAGCCCCTTGAAGCCGTTCCAAAGTATTTTTGATCGTGACACCGATTCCAACAGCATGAACACGACTAGGGTGCTCTGGTCACCCAATGGCAGCAGTCAATCAGTCCATCTTGACGTCCATGGGCAACAAAGTTTCCCTGTTGTAGTAAAAAAATGAAACAAATTTGATTTACTTATCCAATAATTATTATAAAAAATTACCACTGACCTAATTATAAAAAATGAGAGTCACTTACAATCCTATTTGTAATTTTTTTTGCTGCCTTAGACATCATTTGACCTAATTTTTTCATGCGGGCCATCTTCCACTTCATGTGTCGTCCATTGGGAGATGGAGGATCAAGGATTGTGTCAGTGCTCCCATATTGGGTTGCTTCCTCCAATCATTTCTTTTTCTTCTCCTCCATCAACTTTTGTTCTAGAAAATCATAACCTGCACGAGATAACACGTGAGGGGCAGAGTTTTGTTTCTAAATGGCTTGCGCCTTCTTTTGAACATCTTATGACAATTACATATAAGTATAACTTAATACGTTTGACAATAATATGTAAATATGAAGTATAAAAAACAATGAAAAAATCATATACTTTTCAACTAAACTCCCATCAAGGGTCTCTATGGCTCTGACAAAATTGGTTCCACCTCTCTTTGCTTTTGTCGTACTTTTCACATACTTTGTCATCCTTGCCCTCCTTGTCATTTGCCACAGCCCATTTGGAGGTCAAATTTGACTTAACCTACCTCCACACTCTCCTATGGTATGAAGTATTTTTTTCTTTGTCCCCAAATCGGATGCTTCAAGAATATCAAATTCAGCCTGCGATACATTAAATACATTTTCTAGTTAGTCAATTACAAATTAAGATTTTTAGTACAACCAATTACAACAGCATTCAACATTTAATTGAAATACCTGAATATCCTCCTAGATCAAATCCATTTTTATGGAAGCTTTCTTGAGAAGCTTCTATGGAGGCTAGATCTTTGAGCTTTAATGAGGTCCTTCAATGGTGATTTTTAGCCATGGAGTTACACTGGAAGATAAAGGAGAAGAAGTTAGAGGAGGCGTCATCCACCAGGGGATGAGCCATGGAAGAAGAAGCTTCACCACCAAGAGAATGTCTTGGATAAGAAGCTTAGAGAGGAAGCTTTAATAGAGGAAGAGAATGAGAGAGAGAGAGAGAGAGAGAGAGAGAAAGTGGCATGGGAATGAAGGAAAGGTAGGGAGAGAAGTTGAACGTTGAAGTGTGTCTCACAAGACTCTCATTCATCAAAATTACCACAAGTGTTACACATGCTTCTATTTATAGCCTAGGTAGCTTCCTTGAGAAGCTAGTGTTACACCCCTCTAATATCTAAGCTCACCCCCATGCCAAAATACATGATGGAAGAAAGCTTCCTTGAGAAGCTTCCTTGGGAAGCAAGTGTTACACCCCTCCAATAGCTAAGCTCACCCCATGGGAACACACCTCTCCAATAGCTAAGCTCACCCCCCCCCCCCCCAAAATACATGAAAATACAAAAAAAAAGTCCCTTCTACAAAGAATACTCAAAATGCCCTGAAATACAAGGCTAAAACCCTGTACTACTAGGGTACCCTTAACTTGTAGGGTAGGGTGCCCTTAATTTTTAGGGTATCCTACAAATCTAAAATGGCCAAAATACAAGGCCCGGAAGAAGGAAAACCTATTCTAATATTTACAAAGAAAAATGGACCCAACCTTGTCCCATGCGCTTAGAAATCTATCCTGAGGTTCATAAAAAGCCTAGGGCCTTCTTTAGTAGCTCTAGCCCAATCCTCTTGGAGCCTCTTGCTCATGGCTCTAGTGTACTTGTCCCTTCCTAGGGAGGATTACATCACTTTTGAGCTGCAAGGACTTGTTTCCAATTATCATATGCAACATCCACCTTATTGTGAGTTACAATCTCCGAATATGCTCTTAAGTTCTCATGAGACCTTAGGGCCTTCTTCAGTAGCTCTAGCCCAATCCTCTTGGAGCCTCTTGCTTATGGCTCTAGTGACTAGTCCCTTCCTAGGGAGGATTGCATCACTTTTGAGCTGCAAGGACATGTTTCCAATTATCATATGTAACATCCACCTTATTATGAGTTACAATCTCCAAATATGTTCTTAAGTTCTTTTTGTAGGGACCATCGACTTTCCCAGTGGCAGGATCGACATGAACCACTGGTCCCTCTTCCCTAACTGGTCTAGTAGCCAATGATCTGATTTGTGTTGCATTTCTTGTCTTCTTTGACGTAGATGGTGAAAGTGCTACTGACTCATGAAGAGGAGGGGAGTTGGGTGGTGTAGCCATGTGCCTGTTAAAAAACAACATTAATTAAACAATGTCTAAAAACTATATTAAGTCGTGTAACTGAAATTAATAAAAGAAGTAAATATGAAATAAATTACACTATATGATGTTAATTAATTCTCTCTCATCATGATCATTACGATTTGCGAGGATTTCGTCAACTTCTTCTTTGTTGATGTTAGTCAGCATTTGTCTACAGAAAGGACTGAGACAAGTATCAATGGTTGAATCATCATCTTCAATATTAGGACTAATTGTTTTTCCATATAGAATCAATGACCATCTTTCATCACAAGGGTCTTGAACATAAAACCCTTGTTTAGCTTGTTTTTCCATGATGAAAGACTCATTCTGATAAGCAAGCTTTTTCAAATCTACCAAAGTAAATCCAAAATCATCAATTCGCACACTGATATTGCTATCAACCCACTTACACTTGAAAACAAAAGACACTAAATTTTACATAATTAGCCTCCCAGATTTCTTCAATGACTTCAAAGTAAGGCATGGAAGCTACACGGGGATTGTCATCATGTACAATAGCAAAGTGTTGAGATTCAACCCTTAGATTAACACCACTGCTTTGCATTGTACTCTTGTCGTCTTGTGATTTTGTGAAGAATGAATACTTGTTGATATCATATCCTTGCCAAGTTATAACATTTCTTTTAGGCACATCTGCTAACTTCTTACACATTTCAGATGCATTATCGTCACTAAAGATTATGTCTTTAAACCAATTTAGGAAAGTCTTGTTATGCTCTTTCAACATCCTATTGTTGGTCATTTTTGGGTTACTTTCCTTGACTAAAGCTTTGTGACGAACTATGTATGGCATAACTTCATTACTATTATTTAGTATATACAAATGAGCTTGTTGCAATTCTTCTAGACTTGGAGTGATAACATACAATCCTCTTGAACCCTTACCTCCCACTCTTTCGCCATGCTAAGACTCCGGAACCTCAACAAGTATGAGAAAAAACTTAGCTTTTCCTTTTTGGATAAAGTATGAGAAGCTGGAGGCAAGTATATTTTCTTACCATCAAACCTTGGATGTAACTGGTCTCGTATACCCATCTCAACTAGATCTTGGCAAGTATTCAAACCATCCTTTGTCTTGCCTTGAATGTTAAGAAGATTGTCGATGACACTATCACACACACTTTTCTCGACATGCATAACATCAATACAATGTATGACATCTAGATCGAACCAGTATGGAAGATCAAACAATATCAGCCTCTTCTTCCATATGGAAGTTTTACTTTTTTTTTTCTTCTTTTGGGTCTTTCCAAATATAGTATTGATGCCCTCAACCCGCTCAAGAACCTGTTGACTAGTTAATGGTATCAGCACACTATCATGCTCTTAACTTCCCTTAAAAGATTTTTTAATAGCCGGTAAGGGTGATAAGCTTTTAGAAAATGTCGATGTTGAGAGTATACTGTTTTTCTTCCATGTTTCAGCTGTACATAGCTTGTGTCTTCTTCACAAGTAGGGCATGTACGATGGCCATTCTCAGATTAGGGTATAATGCTTTTATCATTCGGGTATAATGTTTTTATCATTGCCAATCGAATTGCGGCATTTGGCATCGCTTATAGCGTAAGGCCAAGGGGTCACTCAGGGTTTTGATGGTTGTTTGTTAGATCTAAAAACAAAGCCACAAGGAAGGGTAAAATGGTCTTTTCATGAAGATTTCTAACCCTAAATTCACCTAGGCTAGCATCCAGCTCACCTGGGGTAAGAGTTAACTTCAACCCTAAGCAAGCCACTCGCCTGGGCGAGCTACAACACGCCTGGGCGAGTAGATACCTTCAGCCCTAAGCAAACTCGCCTGGGTGAGCTGCAGCTCGCTTGGGTGAATTCCCTTGCACTCAATGGTTGTTTTCTATAAATAGCCATGCAAGGGAAAAGGAAAAAGGGTTCAACAACCTAAAACCAAAGAGAAAAAAGCATAAGAAGAATAAGAAGAGAAAAAGTGGAGCCGAGGCGTTGCAGAATTGGGACCGTGGATCACTTCCTTCACCATTTCTCTTGTTAGTCTTGTACCCTTATGACTCCCCTCTTGATATTATGTATGTATTAATCTTTTCTACTCATTATTGGCAATTTCATTCTACTCGTAATGCTTGATTCTAGTTGATCACTAGTGTCATGAAATTGGTTTTTAAGTGAGATTGAAAGGTAATCTTAGAATCTGAACCGAATGGTTTTACTCTTTACATTACGTTGCTAGGAATGGAGCATATCATTTTGATTGCAAAAAAAGCACAAGAATATAATTGTAATGGTAGGATATTTACTGCATATGCGAGGGATCAATATTTAATAAATATTCTTAGGTTCCAAGTGCAAGGAATTGACTTGGAATAACTATGCGTGCATGATTAATGTTAGAAAATGACTTATATATGTTAACCTTGTTAGGATACTAAAGGTATGAGCGATGAAATCCAATCCTATGTTATTCTTGAATTAACTTATTTTGGTTTCCATAATTTACGTATTTTTGACGCACCAAATTCTGTTATTTTCATTTCCGTAATTTAGGATTTCCGAAGCACTAAATTTCGTTATTTTCACATTTTTCGTTATTTCCCTATTTTTGTTGTTCCCATGATTCTGTTATTTTTACTTTCTTTTACTTTAACTTTGTTTACGCTGAGTGAGAAAAGCCACGCTAAGCCGAAATTCACTAATGCGTGCTAAGCGGTTCAGAATTGCGCTAAGCTCACGAGTACGAACAAAGCCACCTATTTAAGCCTGAAATCAGATTTTGAAAGGGAGTTTGGCCTTTTCTTGAAGCTTCTGCATGTCTAGAGAGTTCTAGAGAGAGAAAGGTCTAAGTTCCAGAGAGTTTGAGAGATTTTGTTGTGTGAAGATCTGCAGAGACCAGAGCTGGAAGAGGTGTAGAAGCAAAGCTTCATGGTGAATCAAAGGTGATTCAAAGGTGTTTTGATGATAACAATGATGATAACAAAAGATGATGACAAAGAACAATTCAAGAGAATCCAAGATCAATCAAGAACAATTCAAGACTTCAAGATAAGAATCAAGAAGAATTCAAGACTCAAGAAGAAAGTCTAGAGTCAAGAATCAAGAATCAAGATTCAAGGTTCAAGATCTCAAGAATCAAGATCAAGATTCAAGACTCAAGATTGAAGAATCAAGAGAAGGCTCAATCAAGATAAGTATGAAAAGTTTTTTTCTCAAAACTTTGAATAGCACATGAATTTTTGACAAAACCTTTTACCAAAGAGTTTTTACTCTCTGGTAATCGATTACCAGTAGCAAAATGAGTTTGAAAAAGTTTTCAAACTGAATTTACAACGTTCCAATTATTTTCAAAAAGCTGTAATCGATTACAATGTTTTGGTAATCGATTACCAATACCCTTGAATGTTGAAATTCAAATTCAAAGGTGAAGAGTCACATCCTTTCACTTAAAAGCCTTGTGCAATCGATTACACTAATTTGGTAATCGATTACCAGTGATTGTTTCTGATAAATCAAAAGATGTAACTCTTCAAAAAGGTTTTTGACTTTTTCAAATTGGTTTTAAGTTTTTTTTAAAAGTTATAACTCTTCTAAATGGTCTTCTTGACCAGACATGAAGAGTTTATAAAAGCAAGGCATTGTTTTGCATTTCAATAATCTTGAACACTTATTCATACAATCCTTTACAAGCCTTGAATCTCTTTGAACTTCTTCTTCTTCTTTGTACCAAAAGCTTTCTGAAGTTTTCTGGTTTTCTAAACCTTGAAAACTTGTGTTATTCATCTTTTCATTCTCTTCTCCCTTTGCCAAAAAGAATTCGCCAAGGACAAACCGCCTGAATTCTTTTTGTGTCTCTCTTCTCCCTTTTCCTAAAGAACGAAGGACTAACCGCCTGAATTCTTTTGTGTCTCCCTCTCCCTTGTCAAAGAATTCAAAACTACACAGTCTAAGAATTCTTTTGATTCTTCCCATTCCCTAATACAAAAGTATTCAAAGGACTAACTGCCTGAGAATTCTTTTGTATCCCTATTCACAAAGTATCAAAGGTTTAACAGCCTGAGATCTTTGTCTTAACACATTGGAGGGTACATCCTTTGTGGTACAAGTAGAGGGTACATCTACTTGGGTTTGACTGAGAACAAGAGAGGGTACATCTCTTGTGGATCAGTTCTAGTGGAGGGTACATCCACTAGGTTCAAAGAGAACAAGGGAGGGTACATCCCTTGTGGATCTTTGCTTGTAAAAGGATTTTTACAAGGTTGAAAGAAACCTCAAGGATCGCAGGTCGCTTGGGGACTGGATGTAGGCACGGGTTGTTGCCGAACCAGTATAAAACTCTTGTGTGTTTGTTTCCTTCTTCCTTACTCTTTTACTTTCCGTTGTGCATTTAATTTCTGCTTTTACTTTCTGTTAAGTTTCTCTTCTACTCCATATTCTCTTAACAACAAAAGTAAAAGCCTTAAAAGAGTAATTTTTTAATTAGTAAAGGTTTGGGAATAATTAATTCAACCCCCCTTCTTAATTATTCTGAGGCCACTCGATCCAACAAGAGGAAGCTGTCCTAAGAGCTTGAGATGAGTTTGAGAGTGATTGTGAGGTCCTAGAGGTGGAGGAGACATCCCCACTACTTGTATTTCTGCAATCTTTCATCTTTCTCTTCTCTTTGTTGTAAAGGAAGCTTCCTAGTTATGGAAAGCTTAATCCTCTATTGGATCTTCCTTGTAGGTACTTGATGTAAATATCTCTTTTATCTATTTAATGATGTTTTGTGTGTTCACTGTGCTATCAGATCTTCATTCTACCATGCTTTTGCCTTGATCATGTAGATGCATGTGTTTTAAGGATCATTCAACAGTGGGAACTGGTCTGATTCTTAGAACTTGATAGGATAGGGCCAGTTTTTTGTATTTTCACGAGGAATCGTGGTATGGTAACGTAGTTGTTGTATGTTTGTCATAATGAGGTCCTAGCCAAGTTTAGTCCAACAAGAGGAATATGCGGATGATGCTTGATCAGGATTAGGCTAGACTATCATGAGGAATCGGGGTTTAGCATTTCAGGAGACACCATAGAACGCATGAGCATTGTTAAGAAGAGAATATCCTTCTAACATCAAGCACCTATTAGGAAGACCAACGTGTCGTCTACTTGTCTTTGCGCATCATTACTCACATGATTTTCCCTGTTAATAGTTAGTTTACACACTTGTTCATAGTAAACACATCTCTTTTCACACTAGACACATATTCATTAAAATAGCTTTACCAAGTAACACAAGTTCCCTGAGAGTTCGATACTTGGTTCTTTCCGTTTTATACTACTTGCGCGATCCGGTGCACTTGCCGGAAGTGAACAGTGTGCATTTTTTCAACTTTGATCATTTGAAAATTACACTACAAAATTCAGATCTCTTTAGAGGCACTAAATTTCATGTTCTTCTCTTCCTCTCCCTTCATTCATCTTCTTCTACCTTCAAGCTCTTATCCATGGCTTCTTATGGTGGTAAGCTTCTTCTAGACTCATCTTCTACTTGAAGTGGTGTCTCCATTCATCTTTCTCCTTCTCCATTCCACTACAATCAGACCTCAAGAATCAAAGGAATCCATTGATGAAGAAGATCCAAGGCCTACAAGCTTCACATGGAGCTACATCATGTGGTATCAAGAGCATCTTCATCTAGGTGATGTTCTTTTGCTTCCTCTATTTTTTTTTTTTCAGTCAATTCACTTTAATTCCTTGTTATTCATCTTATTCTCCATGTATATCCTCCATTGTCTTGTGGTTTGGTTCTGTTTAGAGTAGATTAAAAAATATAAACTGATTAAATCTTAGATTTACACTTGTTCTTGCATTTCTATGGTTCAAATTTTATAGATCTACTCTTGAACCAAGTTTTTGTGTTGATTTTAGGTTCTATCATTTTTCAGTCATAATATTCTTGTGTCGAACCTTTAGATCTAAATTTTCTTCCAAAATATTGATTAGAAAAAAACACAAAAATCTAAGTGTAAATCACTTAATCCATGCATGTTATTTAGTTCATAACATGTTCTAAATCAATTCCTAGAAGTAGTATTGTTGTTGAACTTTTTTTTTTCGTTTTCTAAGTTTCCTACATGATGCCTATGATGAAGTTGAGTTATGGTGCTGAGTTGTGGCTTGATTTGTGAATCCAAATAAGTCTTAAGCTCTCTTGAGTTGTGTTATTCAAGATAATTGAGCATAAGCAAATACAAATTGTAACTATCCAAGCCTTAAGCAACATAAACACTACTCTTGATTTCTAGGTTGAAATCGTTGGTGCTGGCAGCTTGAACATACGAAGAGGTATAAATTACTGGGAATTGGTAACTACGAATTTTGAGCTGAAAGTTTTACAGAAATCTGGAACAAAATTATAAAAAAAGAACCAAGTGATTTGGATAAAAGGAAAAAATACTAAAAATCACACAAATTGGCAGAAAAATCAGTGTCCAGAAAAAAGTGAAAGAGAAGTGTGCTTGTTGTTTTGGCTCGAAATTTGTTCTATAATTGGTGCTTATTTTATACCAATCTTAGTTCTGAAATTTCAATTGAAAATTAGTGTGAAAACAAGTGCCAAAACTAGAGGTTTCTTGATTCGTTTTTTTTGTTTTTGTTTACTCTACTCTAGAGCCATTCTAAGTTTCTCTTTGAGTCCTAGCTTGCTTTTATGTGCTTTTCATTGCTTTAGTTGTTGAATCATCCTTGAAAACTTGTCTTGTTAAAACTATATTGGTTTAGCTTTCATCTCATTTTTTGGTCTTTGGTTATTGCTTGTCTCTTTGTTTCCTTGTTTGTGAGTTGCCATATAGGGAATTGGAAAGGAGGATTGGTGTCATCCCTTGAAGAATTTGGGTCAATAAGTAGGGGGCCAACCACCTTAAGAGCTATTGGAATAAGAAGCACTCCAAATTGAGTGAAACACAAAAGAGAGAATAGCCACCAAAATTGAAGACTTTTTTTTTGTAATTTTCTAATTGGCTATTTTCTTTGCTTTCAAATTTTGTAACAAAAAGACCTTTCATTGGAAGTAAGTTGGGAGCCTCCAATAGGTCACCCTACTTCCATTTGTGCATAATAATTTTAGGCAATTTTCCCTTAGGATCCGCCTAGTTTGCATTTCTTGCACTTTAATTTCTTGCTTACTTTCATAGCTCATTTCCTTTACCTTCCATTGTCAAACTACCTAGATAGCTTGCCTTTTAACAATTAGTTTTTACCTTATCTTCCACACCTCTTTTAGTGTTTATTTTGGCTATTCTCATCCATAGTTTCTTTGACCTTTTGTTTTCAAACCCCCAACAAGAAAGAACCACATCTTAGGAACCAACATGAGTCTTCATTCTTCATCTAGTGTTATGATGAGGGTTCTACTCCTAAGGACCCCTTGTATAAGATATTAGATGAGTTGAGATCCCTTAAGTTGTGGAAAGAAAAACAAGTGAGAAAAGAAAAAGGTAAAAAAAGAGTGGAAGACATTTATAGTAGTCAAGAGGAGACTACTTCTTCCCCTTCCTCTAGTGGAAGTGAAGATGAAGTAAGGGGTGAAGAGTCTAGTGAGGAAGTCTACCTCCATGAAGAAGGTGATCTCTTAATGGTTAGAAAGCTCCTTGGAGGTCAATCTTGTGATCTATCTCAATCCCAAAGAGAGAACATCTTTCATACAAGATGCAAAATTATACATAAAACTTGTTCTCTCATTGTGGATAGTGGATCTTGTTGCAGTTGTTGTAGCACAAGATTAGTTTCCAAGTTGAACCTCACTATCATTCCCCACCCAAAACCTTATAAACTTTAATGGCTCAATGAGAAAGGGGAAATGATAGTTAACCAACAAGTGAAGGTACCTTTCTCCATTGGGACATATAAGGATGAAGTTAATTGTGATATAGTTCCCATGGAGGCAGGACATATTCTTTTAGGAAGGCCGTGGCAATTTGATAGGAAGATCATTTACAATGGCCTAACTAATGAGATTACCCTCACCCATCTTGGCACTAAATTTGTATTGCATCCTCAAACACCTTCACAGGTGGCCAAGGATCAACTAACTATGAAAGATAAGAGCGATGAAGAAGAAAAACTAGAGAACCAAAAGAAAAAGAAGGATAGTAAGGCCTTGGATCTTCTTCATCAATGGATTCCTTTGATTCTTGAGGTCTGATTGTAGTGGAATGGAGAAGGAGAAAGATGAATGGAAACGCCACTTCAAGTAGAAGATGAGTTTAGAAGAAGCTCACCACCATAGGAAGCCATGGATAAGAGCTAGAAGGTAGAAGAAGATGAATAAAGGGAGAGGAAGAGAAGAGCACGAAATTTAGTGCCTCTAAAGAGATCTGAACTTTGAAGTGTAATTTTCAAATGATCAAAGTTGAAAAAATGCACACACATGACCTCTATTTATAGCCTATGTGTCACACAAAATTGGAGGGAAATTTGAATTTCTATTCAAATTTCACTTGAATTTGAAATTGAATTTGTGGAGCCAAATTTTGGATCCAAAATTTCACTAATTATGATTAGTGAATTTTAGCTATGGTTCAGTCCACTAATCCAAGATCAAGTCCAAGATTCTCCACTAAGTGTGCTTAGGTGTCATGCGGCATGTAAAGCAAGAAGGACATGTACAAAGTGTGACTATATGATGTGGCAATGGGGTATAGCAAGTAAATGCTCACCTCCCCCTCGAAAATTTAATTTGATCAGGCTTCTCCCAATTCAATTAAATTTATTTCTCAACACACACATCAAATATTCACTTAATGCATGTGAAATTACAAAACTACCCCTAATACAAAAACTAGTCTAGGTGCCCTAAAATACAAGGGCTGAAAAATCATACATTTCTAGGGTACCCTACCTACATTTTAGAGTCCTAAATACAAGGCCCAATAACAATGAAATCCTATTCTAATATGTACAAAGATAAGTGGGCTCATACTTAGCCCATGGGCCCAAAATCTACCCTAAGGCTCATGAGAACCTTAGGGCCTTTTCTTGCATCTCTGGCCCAATCTTCTTTGAGTCATCTATTCAATGCCCTTGGGGGGTAGGATTGCATCAGAAAGAAAAACTGGAAAGAAAAGAAAAAGTAAAAGAGGGGGTAGAAATAAATCAAGATGAGAAGGAATAAATAAGGGAAGAAGAAAGAAGGAAAATACTAAAAGAGTTAAGAAAAGAAAAATATGCCTCCTATAGTAGTCATGACTCTTACAAGAGCCTAAGTGAAGAACTTCGTGACTATTATGAAGGAAGGTGTTAGTCGTCTTATACCACTAACTTTTGTATAGAAAACATTTTCCCAAACGTGTATAGTTTCCCCAATTTATAGTTATTTTGTAGGGATTTGTAAATAAATCTTGTTTCCTTGTTATAGCTGTCTCTAGAATACTTTCCATTGGATTTAATGATGAAATCTGTTCAATTTCAGGTTAAATGAGGCTAAATCTTGAAGTGCTAAAAGTGGTAGTTGCGCTCAGCTCACCATTTGGGCTCAGCGCGCATCCATTGCTAAGCGTAGCTTCAGTGCGCTTAGCGCGACAGAAGAATCTGGAAGAGCATCAATATCTAGGCCATGCACGCTGATCTCGTGCTAAGCGCAACGGTTGTCTTAAGGCAGGCTCAACGCATGACAAGCGCCAAGCTCAAATCCACTTACTCGCGCTAAGCGTGAGTGTTAGTCGTCTTATACGACTAACTTTTGTATAGAAAACATTTTCCAAAACTTGTATAGTTCCCCCAATTTATGGTTATTTTGTAGTAAGTTTGTAAATAAATATTGTTTTATGGTTAAAGTTGTCTTTAAAATATGTTCATTGGATTTAATGATGAAATATGTGCAATTTCAGGTGAAAATGAGGCTAAGTCATGAAGTGCTAAAAGTGACAGTTGAGCTTAGCTCATCAGTGGGCTAAGCGCGCATCCATCGCTAAGCACAGCTACAGTGCAACAGAAGAATCTGGCAGGGCATCAATATCAAGGCCATGCACTAAGCACGAGATCAATGCACTAAGTGCAATAGTTGTCTTCAGCCAGGCTCAGCGCACGACTGGCGCTAAGCTCAAATCCACTTACTCGCACTAAGCACGAGGGTGGCGCTAAGTGCAACGTCGCGGGTTCAGAGCCTATTTAAAGCTACCATCTCTTCCTTCCACTTTCCTGAATCGAAGACCACAGAAGGAAAAGCTACCATTTCTTCCTTCCACCAGTTTCCAGATGAATCGTAGAGTGAGGCACTTGAAAGATTCTAAGGTTTATTGTGGAAGACTCCCACTCGCGCTTTTTCAAAACCAATATAGCTCAACATATTTATAGATGGGTTGAGACAACAATCTAAGAAGCTATTGGATGCTTCAGCTGGGGGTAAGATCAAAATGAAGATCCCCGACGAAGCAATGGACTTAATTGAAAGCATGGCTGCTAGTGACATTGCTATTTTGAGAGACCGAGCCCACATTCCTACCTAGAAGAGTTTATTTGAGCTAACCTCACAGGACGCTCTGTTGGAACAAAACAAGTTGTTGTCCAAAAAACTAGAGACACTAACAGAAACACTTAGTAAGTTGCCAACACAGCTTCATTCTGCACAAACTTCACATTCTTCTATTTTGAAGGTTGCAAGATGTACAATTTATGGTGGAGCTCATGAATCTAGATGTTGTATCCCTAATGAAGATCAAATTGCACATGAAGTCAATTATATGGGGAATCAGCCCAGAGGCAATTTCAATACAAGTGGATTTCCATGATTTCAAAATAACCAGCAGTATCAACAACAGAGACAATGGCAAAATCACCCTGGTAACCAATTAAATAGAGATCAGGGTGGCTCATCTACAAGGCCACAACAACAGATACCAAGTCTCTATGACCGAACCACGAAGCTGGAAGAGACTCTAGCTCAATTCATGCAAGTGTCAATGTCTAACCAAAAGAGCACCGAGTCTACAATTAAGAATCTGGATGTCTAGGTGGGCCAGCTATTGGACAAGTGGCCTCAGATATCTTAAGAAGGGGGGGGGGGGGTTGAATTAAGATATCACAACTTATTTCCCCAATTAAAAATTCTATTTATCTTTCTATTTCAGTTATAAATTCCCTTAATAATGAGTTTCTTAAATATTGATTCAAATAGAACAGATTGAATATGAATATAAAACAATAATAAATAAAAGAGTTTAAGGGAAGAGAAAATGCAAACTCAGATTTATACTGGTTCGGCCACACCCTTGTGCCTACGTCCAGTCCCCAAGCAACCCGCTTGAGAGTTCCACTATCTTGTAAATTCCTTTTACAAGTTCTAAAAACACAAGGACAACCCTTCCTTTGTGTTTAGAATTCTTTCACAACAAGAGACCCTCGGTCTCTTAATCCCTTTTCAGAATGAAGAAGAAGAAAAAAAGAAATCTCTCTTAAAAGAGATAGATTGAACAATTTAAGCACTCAAATAATTCCTTATTGAATCACAAGTAATTTGGCCAAGGAATTTGTGAGAGGATAAAACAATTTGCTTTTTAAGAGGATAAGACCTTTTTGTTCTGAAAAACTCTTAGCAAATTCGTGTCTCAAGCCACATATATATATAGGCCTATGATAGCCATTCAAGAACCACACAAAAAGATGTGACTGTTGAGAATGTTTTCTGAAAAACTCCTCTGGTAATCGATTACAGTATATGTGTAATCGATTACAGGCTTTAAAATTTGAATTAAAACGTTCAGAAACTGCTGGTAATCGATTACCATATATGTGTAATCGATTACACAGTGCAAATTTTGAATTCAAATTTTAATAGCTGTTGTAAATCGTTTTTGGCCACTGGTAATCGATTACATCCTCTGGTAATCGATTACCAGAGAGTAAATCTATTGAAAAACCTTTTTAACTTAGATTTCTTTGGCCAAACCTTTTGCGACTTCAATTGGAATTCCCTTCCTATTTAATATACCCTTCCTAAGACTCTAGAGACTGTCTTGATCATTCATCTTGAATATCTTTGTCTTGAATAAATCTTTGAGAAGCATGTGATTCATGTAATCCATTGGCATCATCAAAACATTCAGCTTGATCCTTTGTCTACAATCTCCCCCTTTTTGATGATGACAATACCTGAAATCAAACCAAGCTATATACAAGATGATAGCACGTTCACACAACCCTTACTCTGCCTGTCTTTTGGCATGTATGCCTAAGATAAATTTCTAATTGATAATTGATTTCTAACCCAAGTTCTCTCAAGTTCTCTCCCCCTTTGGCAACATCAAAAAGAACTAAAGCAAACATTAACACAATAATTATCCAAAACAAAGCCAACCATGAAATCAAAATAACTCCATACAGCGTCATAATTAACCAAAACAAAAAGCGAGAAATATAATAATAGTGCAAGAGTACGATAACTAGAATAAAAAGCCAAATACACGGCGATAAAACAAAGTACTAATAATACTTAACCACTAATAAAACCAAGTCATAATAATAGCATATAATCTAAGAGGATGAAGGAGACGGAGGTGGTGGATCAAAACAAGTTCGGATGAAAGAGACATCTTCTTCAACTCTGGTGATCCTTGATTCCATAGCATCGAACCTCATGTCAACTTGTAATTCCATGGCATCAAACTTGTCACCAACAAAAGTCTGAAGTCCATCAAACTTGTCCATAAGCCTGCGAAGAAGAGTGGAATTATCTTCATCTGGGAGGTTGCCTTCTTCATCAGCGGGTTGAGTGCCCTTTTTGACCCAAGAGCCATCACGCTCTTTGTGGTAACCAAAAGAAACAATTGCAGCAGCACCAATTAAAAAGGATCTCTTGATTGGAATATAAGATTCAGAATCAAGAGGAATTTCAAAATGACGAAGAAATAGAGTAACAAGCTGTGGATATGGTAGTGGAGCATTTAATCGCAATGCCTTATTCATGCGATATCTGACTAAGTGTGCCCAGTCAAGTTGACGCCCTGTATGAAAGGCCCACATGATAATTAGATCTTCCTCAGAAACCTGGGCAAGGTTGGAAGACCGTGGAAGCAGAATACGCACAATTAAATAGTGAAGGATGCGGCTTTCAAAAGCCAATGACCCGGCAAGAAGACGTCCAGTCATATCCGCATTGTTGGTGCAAACCAACTGGCGGGCATCATGGGCAGAGAAATCAAATTTCCAGTCGTCATTCAGTGTACCTTCAAATGGTACACCATCACTGGGTAATTTAGTTAAGTCATGGAAAAGGGACTGGTCAATGACCATTTTTGTCCCAAAAACCTCAGAAATCAGAGTGTTGTCCTGAATTTCAAGATTACAATAAAAAGCTTTAACCAATTCAGGATAAATAGGCAATTGTAATGACATGAAAGGTATAAGACCTAAGTTTCGAAAGGCTTGAATGCAATCAAAGGTTTCATCAGAGAAGAATTCCATATCAATAAACTTAGGGTCCATAATGGAACGAGATGAGAAAAGATTTGAATACCGTTTTTTCTGTTCTTCGGAAGAAAACAATGGGGAAGAAGACAATGAGGGTGGAATTGGTGCTGTGGATGCGCTAGTGGCTCCGGAACGATGAGCTCTTGAAGCCGAAGCGGAGGCGGAAGAACCCTTTCGTTTCTTTGACGATTCTGCCATTTGAAAGAGTTTTTGCAGATTTCAATCGGTGAAATCAAAAGAGAAATGAAAAAGAAGAAGATTGCAATTTACGGGAGTTGATTTGATGGAAAAATGAGTGAGATACGAAGGTTTGGAGGTTTGGGAATGGAGGAACGTCGTAAGAGAAAAGGGGCTGCGCAGGGATTTATGGAAAATGTGATATTTATAGAGCAGGACGCGTGGTAATCGATTACTGCATATGGTAATCGATTACAGGAG